>NW_015388601.1:184391-253424 GCF_001527695.2 Protobothrops mucrosquamatus
GGGGGGGGGGGCTGGCTGGCTTCAGGTGTTTTCCTGGCTCTTTTCACCGCAAAACCATAAATTAAGCACCACACAGTGCTTAAGGAGGCATAGAAGGCCTTTTCAAAGTAAACCCCATTTCCCCGTGAGGGAACATCTGCCACCGCCATGACAGGAGCTTTGGGGAGTAAGCGGGCAAGTATTTGCCTTGACTGCCTCCCCCCCTTCAATATCTGCATAAAATACTGAGAAGGTTGATCTGGATACTTAGGGTGAGGTTGCAGCCCTCATCTTAACTGCTGCCTTGGATGAAGAGATGGAGGGGTCGTTAAGTATCTCATTAGAACAAAAATTGTAGAGAAATGAGGCCCTTGAGGACAGATCATAAAACACAACAGGGAGGGAGTGAAGTGGGGCAGCCCATGGAATGAGGCACCCGATTCCCACCTGGGCACCAAAGGTGGCGATGACAGCGCAGCTCAAGGCAGGGGATGCTGGCCGTGATTACATTAAACCAGCAATCGTCTTAAAGAGTGCTCCATGCAAGCTTATCTCATAATCACAAAGTGGGCTATGATCACAAAGCACAATCTTAAGGTTCCTCACTGCCCTGTTAGTTTTGCAGAAGGCCCTTCCCGAATTTGCATTGCGTGGCATTACTTAATTGCTCAGGCTAATTAGAAGGTCAGCCTAACTAAAGTAACAAACAACAATAGTATAAGTGATGAAATGTCTGGATTTTATTTCAATTCACACTGCCGGGAAAAAGTTCTCTGAAGTAATTATTTCTTGCTTTGTTCCAATCAGCCACTTATCTTTGTCCTCTGGATAATTATCCACTTTCCGTGAATGGGCCAGTAAATTTAATCATTAATGCTGCCTCCTCCAAAGCTCATCAGAGGGAGGGTGTGAAGTACCCTGGATTCTTAGCGGCCATTAAGCTTCCCTGGAGGGCGGGTGGAGGGGGGGGCTGCATGCCCAGAGAGGGCTGCTCAAGGCCATGGGGGATTCTGGCTAAAAGTGGCCCTTTCAAGAGCTGAGGGGAAGTTCTGTCCTGGGGGGGAGGAATCAGAAGCCCCCATCCAACAATGGAGGTCATTAACAACTGAATCCCCTTTGACTCAAGCCCTGTGTGGATTCCCAGTCTGGGGAAAATGCACAGCCAGCCCTAGGCAGATTTCCGGAAGGGACCCAACCTTCTCCAGCCTCCATGGGGGGGGGGGGGTAGGAGGGCGGCTCCCTGGTTGCCCAAAGAGCCCCACCCCGGACCCAGCAGGTAGCAATTCTCCAGGAAAGGCTGGAACTTTCACCCAGTAAAAAAGCTGCTGGATCACCAAGTGAAAACTGCCAGTTTAAAGCCCAAGGTGAGGGTGGGGGTCTCTCTTCCCCAAGAGAGACAACACCAAGCCCCTCAGAGCTCCTTCAGATGCTCAGGAACATTTGGCTCCCGAGATGGGGCTGATGGAAATGGGTTTTATTGGCTTATTTTATAAGGTATTTATTATGTTGTAATTTATTTTATATTTTATTTTATTAAGACTGTCGAAGCCAAGTCTGAGATGTGTTTTCATTTGAGGCACAGCGGTGGGAAATGTACATCCAAAACAGAAACATGTTAAATATAAATGAAATAGTAAATTCCCACAATCAATAATAACCCAACCATACGTGGCCTGAAATAAACCCCCCATCCCTCCATCAATAACATTAATAAAAATAATCATTATCTTGCTAATAGCTCATTGGTCTGAGATGCTCCCTGGCCCTGTATCCCCCCCCCCCNGCGGGGGGCGGGGAGGGGGCTCCTCTGGCGGCGGCCCCTTGCGACCCTCCGGCTCGTTGCAGGCGGAGCGGGCCTTCCCGGTGACGCTGCTGCCGGGGGACGGCGTGGGACCGGAGCTGATGCACTCCGTCAAGGAGGTCTTCAAGGTGAGGCTGGGGGGAGCTGCGGGGGCGCCCTTGGGAGGGGCTGTGTGTGTGTGTGTTTGCGTGTGTGTGTGTGTGTTTGCGTGTGTGTGTGTGTGTTTGCGTGTGTGTGTGTGTGTTTGCGCGTGTGTGTGTGCGCGGAGGCCTCCAGCCCTGCCTCCCCCGTCCCAGCTTTGCTCTCGCCCCCCCCCCGGGGCCGTGCAGGTGGCGGGCGTGCCGGTGCAGTTCGACGAGCACCACCTGAGCGAGGTGCAGAACATGGCCTCGGAGGAGATCCTGGAGCAGGTGCTGGAGTCCATGGAGAAGAGCAAGGTGGCCCTCATCGGTGAGTCTTCTGCCGGGGTGGGGGGCACAGGGGGCGGGGGGGGGCAGGAGAAGGAGGCTGGGCGACCCTTTCTCCCACCCACCCCCCCTCACCGCCTGGCCTCTCTTGGCCTTCCTTGCAGGGAAGATCCACACCCCCATGGAGTACAAAGGGGAGCTGGCCTCCTACGACATGAGGCTCAGGTAGGTCGCTGGGGGGGGGAAGGAACTGCAGCTTCCTTTCCCCCCCTTGCGTCCACTCTGCAGCCCTTTGGGTCCGGAGGGTGGGGGGGTGGCAGCAGGGAGCTCCAGGCCTGGATGCTGGACGTAACCCACCCCCGGCTCCTCCTTGCAGGCGCAAGCTTGACCTCTTTGCCAACGTGGTTCACGTCAGCAGCCTGCCTGGCTATAAAACTCGGCACAACAACTTGGACCTGGTCATCATCCGTGAGCAGACGGAGGGCGAGTATAGCTCCCTGGAGCACGAGGTGGGCCCTGCGTCCCTCTGACTTGCAGCTGCGCTGGCCGGGCTGCCAAAGTGGTCTGGGGGAGGGGCAGCACTGCCCACATCTCCAGTGAGTCTGGAGTGGGGCTGCACCAGCACAAAGCGGCCACTGAGGACCTATAGACTGGTTGGGGTGTGTGTGTGTGTGTGTGTCAGGTTAGTTTCCCAGCAGGACAAAAGGCAACCAGCTTAGCAACAGGCGCAGTAGGCTGAAGAGAAATCTGGGAGTGACCAGCAGGGCTTTGTTCCCGTGCTTTACTTAGTTTAAGTGGCTTCCCAATAGGCCACCAAGATCAGCCTACAGCAGCGGTCCCCAAAGTTTTTGGCACTGGGGACCACTTTTGTGGAAGACAATTTTTCCACGGACCGAGGAGGGGTCAGAACGTGCATCCCTCACGTGAGCAGTTTACAGCAGGGTTTGCACCCCTAAGAGAATCTGATGCCCGATGAGCTGAGGAGAAGCGGAGGTGGTGACGCTGGCACCGGGGAGGGGCTGAAAATGCAGATGAAGCTTCACTTGCTTGCCTGCCGCTCATCTACAGCTGTGCGGCCCAGTCCCTAACAGGCCACGGACCTGTAACAGTCCGCAGCCCGGGGGTTGGGGACCCCAGATCTAGAGGATGTAATTGGAAGAGATAAACATAAAAAGGAAAAAGCCCCCCCCTTATGCAGTACTTAGCAAAGTGGGTGGGTGAGACTCGCTTGTGTTTTGCCTCTGGGCCATGCTACAGCCGGGGAGAGAACAGAGCCCTGATGTGGGCTCCCTGGAGCGGTGGCTTCGCATACAGCTGCTGGGCTACCTGCTCTGCTTAGTGGCCAGCCCGACAGAGACAGTGCAGGGAGAGGAGGGCCCAGGGGAGCTGGGGGCCAGTGAGGGGCTCAGGAACGGCTTCTGCCTCTCTCCGTGCTCAGAGCGCAAAGGGGGTCATTGAATGCCTGAAGATCATCACGCGGGCCAAATCCCAGCGCATCGCCAAGTTTGCCTTTGATTTTGCCACCAAGAAGGGGAGGAACAAAGTCACTGCGGTACACAAGGCCAACATCATGTAAGTGAGCCTGCCTGCCTGCCTCAGCGGATCCGGGGAGGGTGGGAGGCGAAGACCTTCAGATGACCCCCCCCCTCCTCCCAGATCTCTGGCAGCTTTGGGTGGCCCACAGAGGCGCCTGCTTTGCAGCAAAATTGACTCAAGCCAAAGTACGTGCTATGTAGACCCCTATATGTCAAAAGAATATGGATGTTGTGATTGGGGAAGTTGTGGCACACCGGAACACACCTCCTTCCCCGTCCTCTTCCTCTGCCCTTTGTGGCCTCGTCCCACCTGCTTAATTTGGGGCCTGGGAAGAAGGATCACCCATGGGCATGAGGCGGTCAGAGGCTGCCCTTCGTGGGCCTGTCTCTGCCCAGGAGAGCCACCTCAGCAACTTCCAAGGCCGGATTCCTCCTAGTTCTGCTCCCTCTGGGCCTCCTGGCTCCCCCAGCTGACCCGTTCGGCCCCTTTCGTTCAGGCCGAGCCTTCTCGGCTGTGTCAGGGTCATTCTTGGCAAGGGGGGGGAGTCCTTGGGGGTCATATAGCACCTGACACTGTGGGCCATCTGGGGTGGTGTGAGGACGTGTCTCTGCCCTCCTTCCAGGAAGCTGGGGGACGGACTCTTCCTTCGCTGCTGTGAGGAGGTGGCTGAGCTGTACCCCAGGATCACCTTCGAGACCATGATCATAGACAACTGCTGCATGCAGGTAGGACGGCCTGCTTCGTGCCTGATGGGACGCGGGGAGGGGAGGGGGCCTGGGTGGGTGGGGGCTGCCTGCACACCCGCGAGGCCAGGGGCACCTCGGCTTTTCTGCAGCCTCCAGCAGTTTGGCGGCCCCTTGGTTTTGCTACTTGAAGAGGAGAGGAGAGAAAAAAATGCAAGGTAGTTGGTGGTTTGGAACCCCAAAATTTCTGCTTCGGGTGCCAGCCATGGATCCTGGAGTTGGATCCTGGAGTCAGAGCGGGGCCCCTGCAGACCCCGTGGGCCCAGCAATGGTGGCTTATTCGCCTTGCCACCAATGTGAGTGGGTGGTCCAGAGTGGTTCTGGCTCCTTTTTGCTGAGGGGCTTCGAGCGGAGGCAGGAGAGCCCCCTGCCCCCCCCCCCCCGGGAGGCTTTTGCCGAGGTTGGATTCCACGGCCCCTCCCAACTCTAGGATTCCGGTTTTATGTGAAGGCAGCACAGCTAATTTCTCAGAAAGCAGAAAAGTGATTTTTGGTTCTTGCAGGGGAAAAAAACCCAAATCTGGCCCCCAGCTGCTCAGTGCCCCCATTCCCCACTTTCTCAGGCCTGTGATTTCCACGTGGAAAAGTCTTGCGTGGCACCTTCTCAGGTCTCTTACGTGGCCACTGAAGTTCCATCCTTTAGCCCGGCTGGGCTGCTCGGGGGGGGGGGCTGGAGGCCCCGGAGCCCGTTCTCCCGGATTGGGACCCCTTCCTTGGGGGGAGGGGACCTTTCTCCGCTTCCCGGCACTCCGTGGCTGTGGGACCTGGGCTGATGATGTGGGCATCGCAGCTTCCTCGGGGCTGCTCTTTGGAGGCCACGTGGGCAGCGTGGAGGCCCAGACTGGATCCTCCCCGTTCCCTGCCAACATGAGGTCGGAAACGGACAAAGCCGTTGCTTTGAGTTGCTTTGACATGCAGGGTCTTGGAGGGTCCCGTCCGACAAGTGGTCTTCAGGGTTAAGAGGCCCCCGGGGGGAGGGGGGAGGGGACGGCTTCAGAGCTGAGCCCCCACCTCCTCCTCCTCCTCCTCCTCCTCCCCCTCCACGGGTCCCTCGGAGTTCTGTCCCAGGAGGGCAGCTGAGCTCTGCCCAGAATTCCTTGCAGGTCGGAGCGCAGGGCGGCTGCCCAGCAGGGCTCCGGGGCCTGATCCGGCTCAGGCAGGCTCTGCAGCCGGACCTTCCACGGAGGGCTGAGCACGCCTGTTTTTCAGCTGGTGCAGAACCCTTACCAGTTTGACGTCCTGGTCATGCCCAACTTGTACGGCAACATCATCGACAACCTGGCAGCCGGCCTGGTGGGCGGGGCCGGTGTGGTCCCGGGGGAGAGCTACAGCGCGGACTTTGCCGTGTTCGAGATGGTGAGGACGAGGCTGGGCCTGGGTGCGCCCCCTGCCCCCCCTCCCTCGGGGCGGTCGGGGCCAGCAGGCGTGCTGGGGGCCCTGCAGGGATCCTTCTGCTCCTCTTGCAGGGTGCCCGCCACCCCTTTGCCCAGGCGGTCGGGAGGAACATCGCCAACCCCACGGCTATGCTGCTCTCCTCGGCCAACATGCTGCGGCATCTGAAGTAGGTTCCCGAGCTGGGGGCGCTGGGCCGAGCGGGGCTCAGCTGGGCGGGATATCCCGGAGGCTGCTCCCTGCCCATTGGCCTGGCCTACCTTGCAGGGCAATGGTGAAGGGCAAGCCACCCTGCCCCTGCCCCCCATTGCTGAGATGCATCCTTCCTCTCTCCTGCCCAGCTTGGAGCACCACTCCACCATGATTTCCGATGCGGTGAAGAAGGTGATCAAAGTGGGCAAGGTCAGTGCGACGGCTGCCCTGGAGGGCTTGGCGCTGGGCAGCCTCTGTGCGGCTTTCACTTTCTTTCCAGCTGGCAGGCCTGGCAGAAAAGGAGGCGGAGTTGGGGGTCCTGGGGGAGGGGGCAGCCACAGGCAGGCGAGCGGGCTGGACCGGTTTCTCCTGCCAGTTACGGCTGTGGGCTCAGTTCTGTGGGTGGGCAGGCTGAGGAGCTGCGGGCCTCGCTGGGCTTTCTGGGCGCTTCTGGTGCTGTCTGTCTGTCTGTCTGTCTGTCGCCTCTGAGCTCTCCTGTCCCATTTCCTTTCGGTGCCTCTGCACACACACACACACCCTGCCTGATGACCACTTTTCTCCCTCCCTCTCCCTGTGTTGGAATGTAGGTGCGGACACAGGACATGGGCGGTTATTCCACCACCTCGGATTTCATCAAGTCTGTGATTGACCACCTCCACCCCCACTACGGGGTCTAGGCTCAGGCTGCCCCCTGGCCCTCCCCTGCCCCCGGCAGCCCTGGCCCTCCCCCGGCAGCCTCTCCCAGCCCCAGATTGCTGGGGAATGCCTTCCTCCTCCTCCTCCTCCTCCTCCTCCTCCTCCTCCTCCTCCTCCTCTAGTGACTCCAGGACCTCCGGAGGTCTGGTCTGCTCCAGCTGGAAGGGACGGGGGAGCCCTGCCTGGAGCCTTCTGCAGTGGGGTGTCCCCTTGGAAAGTGACCTCTGGGGCAGAAAGCGGGTGTGTCAAGGTGCCTCCCGGAGGGCTCTTGGAGGAGAGCTGGCTGGGGAGCATGGGCCTTGTGGTATCCATTGGGCCCCTTGCACTCCTGCGGAAGACCACCAGGACTTCAGGGAAGAACCTGCCAGGGCTCATGGGGCGATGGGGAGAGAGAGATTGCCAGGTGGGCCCTCCTGGTACAGGCGGTGAGTGGGCTTCAGGAGCCCCCCACGGGTGTGACGTGTAACCTATGGCCGCACTCTCTGTCCGGTGTCTGAATAAAAGGGATTTTTTAGCCAGCTCTGCTCCTTCCGGCTCTCAGCTGATTCCTGGCAGCTGAGGGGGTCCTGGTGGGCCAAAAGGGTCCTGGCAGGAGGAAGATCTCCCTGGTAATCCACGATGAAGAAAACAAACGGGTGACTCCTGGGCCAGGAGAAGCCCCCCCCTCACTCCCCCCTCCCAGCGACTGCTCAGTCTTCTCCGTCCCCGATGCTCCTGGAGCTGCTGTCAGTCTCCCTCGAAACACTCGGCACCATTTATCCCCTAAAAGGGGCCAGTCCCGGGATGTGGTTGATGCACGAGGGAAGCCAGCGGAGATCTCGTGTTCTGGGAAGGAGTTGAGGCCACTCAGCGGTCAGAGAGGAGCTGGCCACCCTCGCAGGGCACAGGGCTGGAAGGACAGGCTGACTGCACGGAGGCCCAGCTCGGGGAGGGGGGGGAGGGAAGGGCCACCCTGGTTCGTGCGAGGGAGGGTGAAGCGATGTGCTTGCGCCAGAGACGGGGCTTCCCTGCCAAGACCTCCTGCTGTTGGGGGGGTCCTCTGGGAGAGCACAGCAGGGAGGGTCCCGTGGGGAGCAGAGCGACTGATTGCACCGAGGGGGGGGCTGGAACGCCAGCCGAACGGCGAGCAAGGCTGCTTTTCCTCTCCTCAAAAGGAAGGCAGTTTGGGGTGCAGGAGGAATGCAGCCCAAATGGGTCTGAGCGCCCCCACAACCCCCCCTCCACACGCCCCCCGCCTGTTGGCTGTGCTGAGGGAAGGAGCAGCTCCTTTAAGGCACCGGGCGGAGGATCCCACCCACTGTGGGCCTGGCACCCCCCCGTGCTCCGTTGGGCGTGACGGGGTGGTTTGCTTGCAGTCTTGGGGCTGCCCCGGGGGCCACGGTGGGAGGCAGGCTGAGAACCCCCCACCAGCTTTTTTTTTTATCCCAGGGCAAGAATGGCTGCCAGAAGTGATGGCTGCCCACTTGGAGGGGGGGAAGGAGGGTCTGGGTGCCCCCTGCAGGGCTCCTCTTGGGCTAGACGGGCCACTACAGACAGTCCTTGAGTTACGACTGTCACGGAGCCTCCCCATGGCAGGTGCAAGCCATGACAGTCCTCGTGTGACCGGTCCAATTTTAGAAGCTTATTTGTGGCAGTCATTAAGCAACCACTGCAGTTAAGTGAAACCCTGGTTTGCTGTGGATCGGCTGCTCTGCTCCCTGGGAGTAAACGGGGCAAAACGGTTGCAAAATGCAGCCAGGCAGCGGCCTCTGGACGCGGCAACGGCCGTCATTGCAGCTAGGCTGCCGAGCACCCGGAGCGTGGCCCTCCGACTCTGGTGGGGGCAACCATCAGAACTTCAGGTCTGGGGTGTAAATACCCCCCCTCCCCAGGTGGGCTGCCATTGGAAACGTGACTGATCTCTTAAGTTGAGGACTTCCTGTAATGGGAAGTTGGTTTGACAGGCGCCCGGTTCCCCCGAACCTCTTCCTCCGTCCGTGCTGGGACAACAGACAGCTTCTTCCTACGGTTGCCAGACACTCTGGGATTCCTCCAGGGCTCTGGAGCATTTGGTGCGCTGCTTCGCCCCCCCCCCCCCCCCAGTTCATGCTGCCTTCAAAAATGGGCTTTTTTTTGGCAAAGACACAGAGGCAGCGGGGCAATTCAGCTCTGCCTCCGGCTTTGGCGTTCCCTTTGAAAATGCCAGGTATTTTTCTCAGCGGAGATTTTGGCAGTTTCCCTTGCCTTCAGCCCCTGCCCTGCCCTGCTGGGAGATGGGGGGGGGTGTCCCTAGCCAGGCAGGCATGGCCAGGCTCCCAGGGGGCAGAGGCTGAAGGCGACGGGACTGCCACGATTGGGGCCTGGGAGGCCGGCCAAGGCTGCCCCTCTGCTGCTCTTCTCTTGGCAGGTGCGAACGGCGGACATGGGAGGCTACGCCACCTCCAATGACTTCACCCGCGCCGTGATCACCGCTCTGGCTGACTAGGAGGCAGCTCCAGGCCGCTCGGTTTTTCTTCCTTTACTCCTAGTTTGTTGTAACTTCCCAGATGCATGTAATAAAAGAGGCCGCTGGCTCCGTTACAAGAGAAGGCTGGTGTGACTGGGTCAATGGCAGAGGAATAATGCTGGCTTTCCACAAGGTTGTTACCCCTGGGGCTCAGGGGGTCCCGGGTGACTGCAAGCAGGCCCACCTCGAGAAAAAAAAGGCTGACTCTTGGGTGCAGGAGGGGCAGTTTTCTGGGCTGGCAGGACAGGACACCCCATGGCCAAGGCTGGGCAGGCTGCAGCAACCCACACACCTGAGGCCCAAGGTGAAGCAATTGAGTCCAACTGTCTTGAGTTTAGCTTAGAAAAAGATGGAGTGTCTGACTCCCCCCCCAAAGCAGCTGCCTGCAGTGCCCCCGCTCCTCCCAGGGCCCCCCCAAAACCAGAAGGCCAAGGAGTGGTAGCACCCAAGGGGCAGCACCCGTCCATTTGCTCTGCCAACTTTTGACCCGGGGATGCGCCCTCATGGGCAGTCAAGATGGGTGGCTTTAGGGTAGGGGCAACACTGGAAAGAGCCCAGTGCTGGGCCTTTGTGGTCGGGGGGCCCCAAACAGCACCTTAGCTTGGGGTTTGATTTGGCAGGGGGGGGGGGGATATTTTCCCTAAAGACTGCCTGAGTGAGCCACCCTCTTTGCTCAATGGAGCAGCACTCTGATCCTTGCAACAGCTGTTTGGGGGGGGGCAAAAGCTGCCAGTTCAGCCCCCCCCATTTCAAGCCCGACTGAAGCCTCCGGATAGGGCAACCTGACAAGAGCTGACCCCCCCCTCCCCAAAGAGGCTGAATATGAGGAACTGCTGTATAAAAAAGTAGTACATTTTATTATGTCAAGTGGGTTAAAGAGCGTTTAGGTTTATAGTCCTGCTTCTGCCGTGGGCATTTCTGCTGGCCCCATCCCCACTGGGGGGGCAGCATGGGACCCTCTTGGGGGCCACAGCCTGACCTGCTTCTCTGCCTTTCGGAAGAAGCCCGGCCATTCATGGCTGCCCCCCCCCCCCTCAGAGCCCAGGCAGGGCCTCTTGCGGCAGTTCTGCCCGCTGGGCCTGCAGCCTTGTCGCCTTGAGAGTTCTGGGTTGTGCGAAAATAGAGCCCAAACTTCGTTCAAACAAGCAAAACTGGACGGACTTCGCATCATCGGCTGGACTCCTCCACGCTAGTCGTCGTCCTCTTCTTCCGCCTTGGCCTTCCTCTTTTTCGTCTTCTTCCCCTGGGGGGCCGGGGGCGCCTCTGCCACCAGCAGCCGGTGCTTCTTCTTCTTCTTGGGCGACGGCGCTTCTTCGTCTGCCAGGCCGTTGTTGGCCGGCTCTGCCTCCACCTCTTGGGGCTTCCTTTTCTTCTTCTTGGGCTTCACCTCGTTCTCCTGTGAAGAAGGAACACACACCTCATCAGTGCCTCTTCTACACACAGCCCTCCCGCCACAAAAGGCAAACGGATATTTTGGGGGCAGCCTTCCCGGCTCTGGGGCTTTTCAAGGCTGGTGGCCTTGGCCATTCCCAGCCCTCCATGAAGGGGGAGGAGGACTCCACCTGTCCGGGAGACTCCGGGACCGAGTTCTGCATCGCCTCTGCTGCTTCTGCAGCTGCTGCTGCCAAAGCCTCCAGGCGCTTCTTCTCCTGCTTCTGCTTCTTCCGTTGCTTCTTCTCCATCTTTCTTTTGATTTCAGCTGCTGCTTCTGAAGCCTGTGGAGGGGGAGGACGGTCACCGTGGCTCAACTCCCCCCACCCACCCCCCGCCAGGCTCTGGGCGTCCAAAGGGCGCTTGTGGGATCAGGCTCATTAAATCAGCTTTGGCCTCCACCGAAAGGTTGGTCAGGCTCGGAGCTCTCATCACGCCCAACAACGCGGCCTGCGCAGCCCCCCTCGGCACTCGCCTCCACCACGGCCTCTTTCATGACCTCCAGGTTCTTGCGAGGGACCTCCCCGGTTTCATAGAAGGCCAGGCGCTCTTCCACCTGCTCTCGCAGCTTGTCCCCAAAGACAGAAGTTGGGACTTCTGCAAAGGGAGAGAGAGGGCAGGGCGGGGCTGAAGGCGCCAACGCTGGCACCACCACGCCCAGAAGTGCTGCCACTGTAAAAGCTCCTCCCTCCCACTGCTGGCTTTGCTCAGATATTTTGATGTCAACATTCACTGTGTGTGAAATGCTGCTGACGAAAAATGTACCCATCATGGCAAAGCCAGAAAGGCCCCCTGGCTGAGGGGAGGTGGTGGTGGGGGCGCTCTGGAAGCTTCCGCAGCCCACCTGAGAAGCAGTCGATGCGGGATGCGATGGTGCATTTGTTGGCCAGGTAGCGAGAGATGCGCCCCTTGTTCTTTGCTGCTGCTCGCCCGATGAAGGTGGAGTGAAATATCAGGCCGTACTTGGGGGTGTTTCCCCGGGTCTTCAGGGCCCTGCGGGGCAGGAGACAACCATAAAGACGACCTCCTTGGCAGCAGTTCAGCCATCCCCACGGGAGGGGGGGGGAAAGCCTGGCTGCATGCCAGGAGAGTCATGACCAGCAGTGCCTGGTCCACGTCCACCTCCTCTGCCAGGAGCTGCGTGCCAGCGCTCCAGCAGCCAGCCTGGAGGGTTACCTGAAGAGGGCCTTCTCTGCCCCCAGGATCTGAACTGTTGAGGCTGGGTACTTGGCCAGATTGGTCAAGCTGCCTGCGTGGGAAATGAGCCGAGCCCCCACCTGCGGGGAGAGAACAGATTTATTTCTTTAATGCGATTAAAAAAATTAAATTCTGATCAAAACAATATGACCGCAGAGGCAAAAAGACAACAAGAACTCCAGTGCTCAGCCCCCCCAAGCCTTCTCTGTCCTAAACCCCAAATTAACCCCCTCTGCTCCTGGCCGGCCAGCCTGCCTGGGTCGGGAGCAAAAGTGAGGCTTGTTCCTTCTGCCTGCCTATCTTCATCCAGCCCCAAGGAGCAGCCCACGGGCCGAACGCTGCTTAAGCCCTTTCTCTGGCCCAGATCAGCATTCGTAGGTTTCAGCACTGAGATTCAGTGGATTGACAGATTCTAAATGCACATCATGTCTGTGGCCAGAGAGCCCTCGCCGCACAAGGCAGGTACGCAAAAGTAAGTGAAGGCCCCAAACCACTCACCACTTCTCCAATTAAGGCCGAGAGGCTGGGAGCCACCTGGTTCATTTTGGAGCGGAGATACTCCTGCAAACCTTTGCGATATTCGGAGAGGGAGATGACCCGCCTGGAAAAGCTCTCGATGTTGATGAGGTCAATGGGCGAGATGTCCATTCCTGTACGCGGCCAGAGTTAAGGGAAAAAATAAGAACCCCGACGGAGGGCCAGCAACTCCCCTTTGGCTTTAGTCAGGATGCAGCACACGGCCTACAAAGGACCCACAACTGTGGTTTGTATTACAGCTGAAGTTGGAACACAGGGAACTCTGGCTCTTGGTCTGTCTGTGTTTGTGCACGCACGCACAAATAGGCCAACAGTTGAGCCCCCTCGCCTACGTTTCTCTGTTACAGGACAAGCTGCACACTTTCCTATAGGCCCTATAGGGTTAGGGTTAGGTCACCATGAACTCGGAGAGCAAAATGGACACCACCAACAAATTCGGAATGCTTGGGTATGGTTAGGAGGGCACTGACTTTTCTAGGCTGCCCTATCTATGTTTCCTGGGAAAATCCCATTGGAGGAAAATTCCACTTAGCAAAAAGCACTCTCTTTAAAATCCATAGTGTGATGCGCAGACTGACCACATTTCAGGGGTCATGTAAATTAGTGACCGCTCCTGGAAGGCTTATGCCGAAACGGCCACGTTCTGACACAACCCCAGTGAGATGCCGCTAGCCTTCCCCCTTGGGCACTGACCCATGGAAGAGCGGGAGGCGTCCAGAATGGCTTGGGCCTTGGCGCTGTCCATGACGACCTCCTCCAAGGCCTCCAGGCTCTCCTCACTCAGTTCCTTGCGGTTCCCGATTAGCTTGGCCAAGCGGCAGTAGGTGTAGTTGTCGCTCACGATCTTGATCAGCTCTGGAAAGTGATAGCCGTACCACTCTCTACGCCGCAAAGAGACAAGCGTGTGACACACAAGGGAGCCGCGCCTTATGTGCCTTTCCTCCCCCATTGTGCCAGGGGAGCCTGTGCCCGCACAAACCAAACAGCTCAGGCACGGGGCAGCCCGGCTGGGGTGTACGGAGGGCCCTTTGCTGTGCCTCCCCTTCCTATACAGCCAGCGGTGGTGGCCCGGCTGCCTGTGGTAAGCTGAAGGAGGCAGGAAAGTGGCAGCGCTCGGCCTGGCCTGGCCTTCCCCCCCCCCCCGGCAGCCCCCCAGCACAGGGACTAAGGTGCCAGGAAGGTCTGGGGGGGGGGAGGCAGGTGCAGGTCCAGCCAGACCAGCTGCAGAGCCCCTCCCCCCAAAGGAAGGAAGGAAGGGCGGCCGGCTCACCTGACCCGCATGGAGAAAGTGTTGGTGTCCTTGTCCAGCTGGTCCAGGAGGCTGATGGACTGGATGATCATGTTGTCCACCCGGTTGACGTTGAACTTCACCTTGGCCCGCGAGTAGCTGTGCCCGAGCCCCAGCTGGGCCTTGGAGGCGGCCTGGGCGCTCAGGCCCTTGACCAGGCTGTGGAAGTGCAGCCGGATCCCTGCGGGGGAGGGGGGCAAGGGGCGTCAGGGCTCCGGCCACGCTGCCCCCCCCGTCCCAACGGGAGCCCCCCACTCTCCGCCCCCCCCGCCCGCCCGCTCACCTCGCGAGAGCTCGGCCACGACGCCGCCCGCCTGGCACGGGCAGCCCAGCTCCTCCTGGATGGCCGCGCCGATCTTGGGGTCGCTGACGCCCAGCAGGAGCTTCTTCCGCTTGGCCGGCAGGCTCGTCTCCAGCAGCAGCCGCAGGTCCTCGTGCAGCAGCCCTGCGCGGTGGGCGGAGAGGAGGGGCCGGTCAGCCCGGAGAGCCCCCAACCCCCCCGCCGCCCCCCCTCCCCCCCCCCTCCCCCCTCCGCGCTCACCCTCCGAGACGGCGTTTATGTTCTCCAGCGCGGCCTGGGCCGAGCGGAAGGGCGAGAAGGCCTCGAGGCGCACCAGGGCCAGGAAGCGGCCCAGGCTCAGCGCGTCCTCCGCCACCGTCGGCTGCAGCAGCGACACCTCCTCCGTCGGCCGCACCGCGAAGAGCGCGTAGCCCGCCGCGTGCTCGAACAGCACGTGCAGCTGCACCTGCGGGGCGCGGACCAGAAGGGCGTCAGCCTTGGGGGGAGGGGAAAGGGGGGGAGACAAAGAGGGGACCCCAAAGGCCGGACGCGCAGACCCGCCCGCCTCCCTCAACCCGCCCGCTCACCATGGCGGCTCCCGACGAAAAGGCTCCACGCGCCCGCCCCACGCAGCCGGAAACGCTCCTGCGGGCAGCCCGCCCCTTCCGGCCTCTCGGCCGCGCCCAGCGCTGGAGCCAGCCGAGGGAGCGTCCCTCCCGCCGGCCAATGGGCGCCGGCCTTCCGGGCGCGGCGCCTGCCGGGAAACCCCGCGCCTGGGGCCGGCCGAGGGCCTTCCTTCCCGCCCCCCCGCGGCCTTTCGCGCATCCGCCGAGATCCGCCTCTCCTCTGCTCGGCGGCGGGGAGGCGAGGGACCGCGGGCCGCCTGGAGGAATCCCGTGGCGCCGCAGCCCCCGGCGGACCCGGAGCGAGAGAGGGGGGGAGACCTGGCGGAAGGGCTGGGGGCACCCCCCGTTGCCATGGCGCCCAGGCGGTTCCCCCTTGGGGGAGGGAGAGCCAAGCTCAGAGATGGCGCAAGGCCGGCGGGGGGGGGGGGTTGGTTAACGGGGGGGGCCAGTCCGGCTTCTGATGCCGGAAAATAAAAGAGCCGGGAGGGACCTCGGAGGTCTTCTAGTCCAACCCGCTGCTCCAGCAAGAAGCCCTGTTGTGCCATTTCGGACAAAGGGCCGCCCGGTCTCTTCTTCCCAAGTCCGGGATGGATGGCCGCAAGCAGCGGGATGGAGCTGCCCGAAAGGCCAGTTGGGTCTCTGGCGCAGGATTCGCGTCCAGATCGGGGGAAGGCCCCACTTGGGAGTCCTGCACCCGGTTCTGGGCACTGCCGTCCATTGGTGGTTTACTCCACGTGTAGCCCTCGGGCTGATGAAAGAAGCCCTGACAAAAAGCCGTCCAGGCAGAACACGGCTGGGCCACAACTTCCCCCAAAGAGAGCTGAGAAATGGGAGCAGCAGCCCTCAAAAGCCCAGCGCTGCGTCCGACGAAGCTGCCACATGAGTCTTATTTGAAGATGAAATGTCTTCTGCAGATCAGAGGCTATCCGGATAAGGGAACAATTTGCCCCAACATCTTTCCAAAAAGGGAAATAATGAAATATAGTCCCAATAGGGAGGGAAAAGGCAATTTTAACTCTTTAACTAATTCCAAATTCAGCCTTCTTTCCAATGATACACGCCAGCTGCTTGCTGCATTTCCCCAGCCATCCTACATGACCATTTGGGGGACTTTTAAAGGGTAAATTATAACTTCCACTGTATTGTTGTGTCTTGGTAGCCGTAAGCCAGACATGTCAAACACAAGGCCTCCCTGTGCGGCCCACGAAGTGGTTTCATGTGGCCCATGAAGCCATCCTGGAAACAGTGAAGGAACGGCCCCCGCTGCCTTGGCCCTGGCCCAAGCCGGCCGGAGGGAGCCAATGTACAATTTTGTGGCCATCTATGCTGAAACGCATTCAGTCTTAGCTCCACAAGGCCGTCCAGAAACAGTGAGGAACCGGCCCCTGCCGCGTCAGCCCCACCCCCTGGGTGCCTGCTGGGGAGGGGTCACCCTTTGTGAGGAATGAAGAAATGGGTCATGCCTTGGTGCTTGCCCTGGTCCCCCCCCCCTTCTGCCAGAGACCCTCACCTCTGTCCCACTCCTGCCCAGGCACCCTGGACGCGAATGATGTAGAGCTGGCCATGTCCACCCAGTAGGCCACACCCACTCCATGCCCACCCAGGCCACACCCACCTTGCCCCCCCGCCCTCCCCCGCAGGCAACCACAATGCTGATGGGGCCCTGAATGAAATTGAGTTTGACACCCCTGCTGTAAGCAATGCAGAGAAGCCTGCACAGAGGTGAATGAAATGACCCTTGAGACGCTGGCGCTGGGGGATGGGATCGGGCAAAGTGAAATGCGCTGGGTGGGTCTGGGGTCCAGGAGCTACAGCCCCCCTCAGATCCTGGGAGGGTCCAGCCTGTCCCTGCTGCACACTTAGTGACCCAGGAACAAGGGTCCCCTCCCCTCCAAGGCCAATCACACTCAGCCAAGCACCACAAGTGTTTATACGCTCAATGGTGCCTAAAGCAGCTGAAAAGAGCCGATCTGTTGTCTCGGCCCTGGTACCCTTGGGGGGGCTTGAGGGCCCGGCCTCTGTGGAACAGGGCGGCCACGGAGCCCTTTCCAGCAGCCTCAGTTAGGGCCCTGCTGCCTCTGTCTATCCCAAGGGTAGGCGACCTGGGATCTTTTATGACTTGTGGACTTCAACTCCCAGAATTCCTGAGCCAGCCTGGCTCAGTTTGGAAACGTCTCCCTTTCCCCTCAGCACGGCTGGCTCAGGAATTCTGGGAGTTGAAGTCCACCAGTCATAAAAGAGCCAAGGTTGCCTACCCCTGGTCTATCCTGAGAATTCAAAATAAGTAGGCATCTCGTGGGCAGCTCTGGCTGGAAGTGAGGTGGGCTTAGGAATGCTGAATGCTGCCTTTGGCTGCCTTCTGTGGTTGGCATAAAGAAGCCATCTGAAAGTGGCCTAAGGTCCGTTCGACACAACACACACACCCCCTCCCAACCGGCTCCCGTGTATAAAAAAGCCCATGGGAGCCCCAGGCCCTTGCAGCAAAGACATCAACCGGGCTAGGCCACCGTTTGTCACTGTAATGGCAACTAGGTGCTTTCAGGGGCACGAACAGGCTCCACTTGAGTCACACTTGAGTGTGGGGAGACCAGACGTAAAAGGCCCTTTGCTGCATCCCCAGCCGAGGAGACCTGCTTGGGCCAGGAAAGGGGGAAGAGCAGCCGAAGGAGAGCGGGAGGCCTCCAGGGGCTGAATGATGCCCCAGCTCAGGTTGGGTTCCAGACAGCTTTATTTGTGTATAGATTTTATCTCCAGTCCTCCAAGGACGTCAACATGCAAGGAAGGGCCTGCTCTGTAGGGCCTGGAGATTCCTGGGCTCTTCCCACCAGGAAGCCTGTTTGGGATCCTTTTCCAGAACGGCAGAGCAACAGAAACGTGGCCAGCAGCTGCTGGGGCTGTGAAGAGAGCGCAAAACAAAGCATCTCCTCTGAAGGAAAGCGACCCTCCCCTTGACTGAGCATCCTCCTCTGTGTCGCCACAAAGACTCTCTCTCACACACACACACACACACCCCTGGCCTCTGGGAAGGGGAGCAGTGGTGCCAGTTGGGGTGTGTGTGGCAGGCGGCGCAGAGTCCCCGGCAGAGCCAAGGGCCGCTCTGCCACCTGCACCCAAGAGGCAGCCGAGGAAGACGGGCCCTCCTAAGAGATCAGGCGGCTGTGGAGCCTGTGCAGCTGCTCCGGCGTCAGCACCAGCTTGTGCAGCTGCCCGTGGCCCGGCTGGCAGGGGAAGGTCACGCGGCCGATGTAGACGGCGCTGTCTTTCTCCTCCTCTTTGGCCTGTGGGGGGAGAGAAGGGCAGGCGGAGGAATGCCAGAAGGGTGGGCAGCAGCTCACCCGCTGCCTCCCTCCCCGGCCCCAGCCAGAGCCCCCACCTTCAGGAAGGGCACGGAGGGGAAGGTGCCGAAGTCGGTGGGAATGCTGGCCCCGGGGTGCTGCAGGATCGTCTCCTTCCTGACTTCATCCTGGAGCAGAAGAGAAGCACAGCGGTCACTCCAGAACAGCTCCAAGGTCTAAAAGGGGGGACTCCAAACCTGGCAACTTTTAAGACTTGTGGACGTCAGCCCCCAGACTTCAGCCGGGAGCCCCACAGATCCCGCTAGGCCGGCTGAGGAATTCTGGGAGTTGAAGTCCACAAGTCTTAAATAAGTTGCCAAGCTTGGAGACCCCTGATCTAAAACTTTGGGGGGCTTCCCACAGAGAGGCCAGAGGAACCCTTGGCCATGAGAGAGAGCGAGGAGCTGCCCCCCACCCTGCCCACCTTTCAGCCCCCCCTCTGGCAGGAGCTGCACCCTCAGAGACACCCCCCCTCCCAGGGACTACCTTCAGCTTCTCCAGGGCTTCGCTCAGGGACGCCAGGCGGGTCGTCTGCTCCAGGAGCTGAGCTGCTGGACTGCCCACTGCAGGAGGAAGGGGAGAGCGGTGAAGGGGAGGAGGGAGGGGAGGGGCCCTCCTGCCGCTGCTCCCAGACCCCCCGGCGCACCTGCTTTCCGCCGCGTGATGTCCACCACCTGGGCGTTGGCACTCATCTGGTGGAGGGTCTCCAGCAGCCGGCTGGTCTTGCGGTACAACGAGCTGGAAACCACCTCGTCCCCTTGCCTGTCCTTGGCCAGAGAGAGCTTGGGGACGTGCAGGGGGGGCAGCGAGGCCAGCTCCCTCCTCATCTGGGCACCCTGGGGAAGAAGGTGGGGGCAGGAACCGCTGGGAGCAGCTCAAGAGACTCGGCAGCTCCCCGATTCCCCCGTTTCTGGGAGGGCGAGGGACGGCACAGGAAGGAGAGTCCCAGGTAGGGTGGGGGGAGAGGGAAGGCCACCCCCTCCCCCCGGTGGGAAAGCTTTTGCTCCAGGCCTCTCAGGGCCCCCGGCAGCCACCCGGGCCTCTCACCTTCAGCCGGTTATTCTCGTTTTTGAGGTGCTTGATGGAGAGCTGCATGGCCTCGATCTGCTGCAGCAGCAGAGGGGAGTCCTTCACCTGCACGGGGCCAGAACCCCCGGCCACCACCTGGCTGGCCCCCACCCCTGCAGGAGAGACGGAGGTGGCCATCAGCAGAGGCGGCCTCCCTGCAGAGGCCGCCCTGGGCAGGGCTGGCTGGAAGAGCCTCGGCCAACGACCGTCGGAGACCAGGGAATGGCCTGGGCAGCCGTTTCGACCAAGGATTGCAGCATCCCCCCTCCCCCAGGCATTGGGGGGACCAAACGTCGGCCTCGGCTCTTACTGGGCACCTGCTTCCCGGGCAATGTCCCAGGGAGGGGGCTGCCCCCCCAGCCCAGATTTCTCCCATCCCAAGAACAGGTTGCAGGGCTGGGGAAAGCGTTGGCAAAGAGGAGAGAGGCAGCTCATAATTTTAAAGCCCTTCGCTGGGGCAGGGGGAGGTTGCCCCCCCCTCGTTTCACAGGGCTCCCGAGCCCAGAAAGTGCCCCCTGCTCTGCTCTACCCGGCCCAGCTACCCCCCCCCCGGGAGCCCCCTGTACCTCTCTGCTGTTCCTCTGCAGCCACAGCATGAAAGAGACAAGAAGGAGCACCGTTAGAGAAGAGCCCGGAATGGCAGCCCCTCTCGGCCCCCCTCAGCCCCGCAAGCAGGAAGGTGGGACAACAGCACTTGGGGGGGGGACGACGCGGCAGCTCCTTTCCCAGGCATCAGCGAGTTTTGTGTGCATGGGGTGTTTGTTGTGCATGGGGGGGTGGGAAAGGGAAATCTGTGGCGGCATTAAGCATGGATGAAGCCGGGATTGATCACAAGCAGTGCAGCGGGTGGAGCTGCGCCCACAAAGGTTCAGCGCCCTGAAGCCCGACCCAGGCGCTGGTCGAAACCGGCGTCCCTCTGATGCTCCGCGCCCGGCAGCGCCTCCGACCCTCTGCTGATGCTGGAGTCCTTTCTCCAGGGCCTCCCGGCTCATGCCAGGGCCGGATGCTCCCCCACCCCACCCCTCCCCTCCCCCTGCCCCAGACCCACCTCCTGCAATGCTGGAGATGACGGAGGCGATGCCCGAGGGGGAGGCCGCTCCGCGCAGGCCCTGGATGGTGTGCTTGGACTGGTTGCTGAGCCGCTGCTTCAGTTCCAGCTTCTCCGACTCCAGCTGGTCAATGTCGGCTTGCAGGGCGTCCATCGTCTCCTCAAACTCCCTGGGCGAGAAGGAGACACCGGCTGACCCCTGACCCCCCCCCAGCCTTCTCAGGCCCTGAGGAGGGGAGCCCGACAGAGTTTCGCACTCAAAACCAGCCGCCCTTTGGCTCTAAGCCTCAGAACAAGCCTGCTTGGGCCAGGGTTCTCGGCCGTCTTGGGGATGACCGGGCCCCAGAGGAGCACGCAATCCGCCGAGCGTCCCGGGCGCTGTGCTGCCCCCTCCCTGGACTGTCCCCACCCCCCAGCTGAAGTGGGGAGAAAGGGGAAAAGGATTCCAGGTTGGTTTCCTGAGGTTTTGATCTGAACCTCCTCTACGGGCCTCCAGTTCCAACGCTCAGGATGCTTGAGAACTACTCCAGAGCAGCAAATGTTCATTTACTTCAATGCTGACACTCTTGGGGGAGCCAACAGCGGCTGCTGTGAGGTCAGTGGCTGTTGCTCCTGCACCCAGGAGGCCCCCGTCCTGTTTTGGGAGGCCCCTTGAACGGGACGGTCCCAGTGGGGAGGTGCTGACCGGCTCCTGGCCGAAGGACGCAGCGTTTAGCTCTGGGCTGGAGGGGGGTCAGCGGGGGCCTTCTCCTCCTCTCAGCCAGCCCTGCCTGAGATTTGGGGGGGGGGGGCTATGACTTCAGATTTTTTCTTTTGTTAGAATCACCCCTTTCACTGATCTTTCTGCAGTTTGACTAGTCCAGGGGTAGGCCACCTGGGCTCTTTTATGACTCCTGGACTTCAACTCCCAGAATTCCTGAGCCAGCACAGCTGGCTCAGGAATTCTGTGAGTTGAAGTCCACAAATCATAAAAGAGCTGAGGTTGCCTACCTTAGGCCTAGGCCGCTTTATGACTGGTGGACTTCAACTCCCAGAATTCCTGAGCCAGCCATGCTGAGGGGAAAGGGAGAGGTTTCCAAGCTGAGCCATGCCGGCTCAGGAATTCTGGGAGTTGAAGTCCACGAGTCATAAAGCGGCCTAGGCCTAGGCCAGAGGTAGGCAACCTCGGCTCTTTTATGACTGGTGGACTTCAACTCCCAGAATTCCTGAGCCAGCATGGCTCAGCTTGGAAACCTCTCCCTTTCCCCTCAGCATGGCTGGCTCAGGAATTCTGGGAGTTGAAGTCCACAGGTCATAAAAGAGCCAAGGTTGCCTACCCCTGGCCTAGTTGGTAGCTCGCTCTTCCAACTGCAACCGATTCCAGAACTTTCCTTCCCTCCCTCCCCAAGTGGAGAGTCTGTGCCTGCGCTGTGTTGGGCTTTTGCCTTTGGGTTTGAGGATTTCCTGGTGGGGCTTATTGGGGGAGAGGGGGAGTCGTCTTCTAGGGTACCCCTACCGCTTCCTCCTGGGTGACGGACAGGGGCGGCAGG
This sequence comes from Protobothrops mucrosquamatus, assembly GCF_001527695.2. NCBI lineage: Eukaryota > Metazoa > Chordata > Lepidosauria > Squamata > Viperidae > Protobothrops > Protobothrops mucrosquamatus. The sequence continues at coordinate 205,961 of NW_015388601.1, forward strand.
GACAGACACCCCCCCCCAATCTCTCCTCTGTGTGGCTCTCTCCCTGCCCCTCAGGCGAACGGGTGGGGGTCAGGTGGGGTGTGTGGGAAGGGGAGAATTGGTGGAAGCGTGCTTGAGGGAAGGCTGGGGATGCAGCCGAGGGACCCAGAGTGGGGGGCTTGGGGGGAGGTGGATCTGCTGGCATTACAAGACTGGGTTGCTCTTTCAGGTCACGGCGAGACCCGCAGGTAGACCTGGGCTTCCGACTCTCCGGGTTTCCCTTCTCCCTTCGGTCTTCTTAGGCAGTTAAGCCTGAGACCTGGGGGGGGGGGCACTCGGGTTCTGCGATGGATCGGGCCCCCGAGAGCCTTTTCCCCGGGGAGCAGGCGGAAGGCTTCCGGGGAGCCCCTGCTGGATCCCCTCGCTTACTTCTCTTTCTTCTTCAGCAACGCCTGGGTGTCGCTGAGCTTGCTCTGGATCTTCTCCACCCGCTCGTCGGCATCCTTGGAGGCGCTGTCCAGCTTCTTCTCCAGGAGGCTCAGGCGCACGTTGGCCTCGCTGAGCTCCTCGCCCTGGATGGCGGGGAGGAAAGAGGAGCGTTCGGCCAGGGTCCGCAGCCCCTGCAGGCCAAGGCGGCGGCAGCAGCAGCCTCTGCGGGGCTCCCTCCCCCAAGCCCGAGCGGCAGAGGGGCGGCCAAACGTACCTTGATTTTAAGAGACTTCTTCAGCTCTTTGATGACGGTCTCTCGGTCCTCCAGCTTGAGTCCCAGACCCTCGGCGTCCGTGATCTCAGCCCGCAGAGCGGCTGCCCGCAGCTCAACCGGAGGAGGGGGCTGCAAAAAGAGCATTGACCATTGTTGGCTCAGGGCTGGAGATAAACTCTCAAACCCGGAACGGCCGACGACTTCCCTGTCCGAGCTCCAGGGCAGCTCTGAAGCGGGGAGGCAAATGCAGGGAGGCTCTCCGACACTCAGGCGCCTCCCTTCAGGCCTGCCCGTGCCAGCATCCGGCGTGGGGCTCACCTTGGTCTGGGGCTTGTCTGCATCGTACTCCCCCTCCTGCATGGCGGTGGCCATCTTGTTCATGGTGGCGATGAGGATGGAGCAGGACTGGCGCAGGCACTCGTGAGGGCTGATGCCCTGCACCCCGTAGATCTGGGGAGGAATCTCCGAGTCAGTCCTTGCCTGAAGCGACGCCCCCCGGAGNAGAATCCCTGAGCCAGCCATGCTGAGGGGAAAGGGAGAGGTTTCCAAGCTGAGCCATGCCGGCTCAGGAATTCTGGGAGTTGAAGTCCACGAGTCATAAAGCGGCCTAGGCCTAGGCCAGAGGTAGGCAACCTTGGCTCTTTTATGACTGGTGGACTTCAACTCCCAGAATTCCTGAGCCAGCATGGCTCAGCTTGGAAACCTCTCCCTTTCCCCTCAGCATGGCTGGCTCAGGAATTCTGGGAGTTGAAGTCCACGGGTCATAAAAGAGCCAAGGTTGCCTACCTCTGGTCTAGGCCTAGGCCCCTTCATGACTGGTGGACTTCAACTCCCAGAATTCCTCAGCCAGCCTGGCTCAGCTTGGAAACCTCTCCCTTTCCCCTCAGCATGGCTGGCTCAGGAATTCTGGGAGTTGAAGTCCACGGGTCATAAAAGAGCCAAGGTTGCCTACCCCTGGCCTAGTTGGTAGCTCGCTCTTCCAACTGCAACCGATTCCAGAACTTTCCTTCCCTCCCTCCCCACGTGGAGAGTCTGTGCCTGCGCTGTGTTGGGCTTTTGCCTTTGGGTTTGAGGATTTCCTGGTGGGGCTTATTGGGGGAGAGGGGGAGTCGTCTTCTAGGGTACCCCTACCGCTTCCTCCTGGGTGACGGACAGGGGCGGCAGGGACAGACACCCCCCCCCAATCTCTCCTGCTCTGTGTGGCTCTCTCCCTGCCCCTCAGGCGAACGGGTGGGGGTCAGGTGGGGTGTGTGGGGAGGGGAGAATTGGTGGAAGCGTGCTTGAGGGAAGGCTGGGGATGCAGCCGAGGGACCCAGAGTGGGGGGCTTGGGGGGAGGTGGATCTGCTGGCATTACAAGACTGGGTTGCTCTTTCAGGTCACGGCGAGACCCGCAGGTAGACCTGGGCTTCCGACTCTCCGGGTTTCCCTTCTCCCTTCGGTCTTCTTAGGCAGTTAAGCCTGAGACCTGGGGGGGGGCCACTCGGGTTCTGCGATGGATCGGGCCCCCGAGAGCCTTTTCCCCGGGGAGCAGGCGGAAGGCTTCCGGGGAGCCCCTGCTGGATCCCCTCGCTTACTTCTCTTTCTTCTTCAGCAACGCCTGGGTGTCGCTGAGCTTGCTCTGGATCTTCTCCACCCGCTCGTCGGCATCCTTGGAGGCGCTGTCCAGCTTCTTCTCCAGGAGGCTCAGGCGCACGTTGGCCTCGCTGAGCTCCTCGCCCTGGATGGCGGGGAGGAAAGAGGAGCGTTCGGCCAGGGTCCGCAGCCCCTGCAGGCCAAGGCGGTGGCAGCAGCAGCAGCAGCCTCTGCGGGGCTCCCTCGCCCAAGCCCGAGCGGCAGAGGGGCGGCCAAACGTACCTTGATTTTAAGAGACTTCTTCAGCTCTTTGATGACGGTCTCTCGGTCCTCCAGCTTGAGTCCCAGACCCTCGGCGTCCGTGATCTCGGCCCGCAGAGCGGCTGCCCGCAGCTCAACCGGAGGAGGGGGCTGCAAAAAGAGCATTGACCATTGTTGGCTCAGGGCTGGAGATAAACTCTCAAACGCGGAACGGCCGACGACTTCCCTCTCCGAGCTCCAGGGTAGCTTTGAAGCAGGGAGGCAAATGCAGGGAGGCTCTCCGACACTCAGGCGCCTCCCTTCAGGCCTGCCCGTGCCAGCAGCCGGCGTGGGGCTCACCTTGGTCTGGGGCTTGTCTGCATCGTACTCCCCCTCCTGCATGGCGGTGGCCATCTTGTTCATGGTGGCGATGAGGATGGAGCAGGACTGGCGCAGGCACTCGTGAGGGCTGATGCCCTGCACCCCGTAGATCTGGGGAGGAATCTCCGAGTCAGTCCTTGCCTGAAGCGACGCCCCCCGGAGGGTCTGCCACCACGAGAGAGGAAGGCGCCCCTTTCTTTTATATAACAAGTTTTATTAATTTTCCATTTTTACAAACCTTCAGGTATTTAAGGACACAACATGGTGGTTGGGTAATACATAATCCAATGACACGCTTATCCATACATCTATCAGTTTACATCATCAAAAATTTCCTCTGTTTCCCTTAATCATTATAGCAAATTCAAATTGGTAGATTGCTAATTATAACTCAATAATTTAAAACATTTATAAACAGCTTTTAAATTGTATATCTCCAAATCCTGTTTTTAACTTTTGTCTGGTTTCAATTAGAGTATTTAAGTTGGCTTACTGTCCAATAATATTTAGATTTTGAATAGCCCCTTTCAAGGCAGCTCCAGAAGACTGTGGACAACGTGGCCTTCCTTAGGAGGGCCCCCTCCCCCCCTGCCTGACCAGGGCAGCGGCAGAAGAGGCACGAACTGAAGCAGCAGCCCCGGCCAGTCCAAACTGCTGGCACTGCTGGCAGCCTCTCCCCTCGCCCCCTTTTCCCAGGGGCTGAAGAAGGCCAGGGATCCCCTCTCTGCCAGACGCTCCGATCAGGATCCCGGACACAAGGGTGGGCAACCAAGGCCTGCACCAGCATCTCTGCAAACTGATCTGTCCTAGCCCTGCCCGGGGATCCCTTTGCTTCCGGCCCCTGCTGGCCTCGAGAAAAGCCCCTTCACCGGAACGAACCTGCTGATCTCCAGGCGCGAGGGAGGAAGAGGGAGCGGAGGAAGAGGAAGGGAGGGCCAATCCCAGGTCAGCTTCCCCTTACCTGCTCGCTGGCCTTGAAGGCCAAGTCCTCCAATTTCAGGGCCTGCAGGCCCTCGTGCTCGGTCAAGGGCGCAATCATCTGAGCCCCTGCGGCCGCCACCTCCTGCAGCACGGCCACCACCCACGTCAGGTGTTTGCGGCAGTCCAGCAGGGTATCCGAGACCTGGGAGACCAAAGAAAACGGCGCAGCGCCAAGTCTCTGCCGGGGGGCTCTTTGCCAGCAGGAGAGGAAAGAGCACCTTGGGGACACCGTGACCCAAAGAGAACCCCCACTGGCCAGGAGAGGCTTGCTCCCGCGGCTGGGGCAGGGGGCGGGGTGGGGCTGTGCAGGCCACCCACCTGTGGTCCAAAGCCCAGGGCTGCAGGGATGCCAGGGGCATCGGTGCCTGGCATGCGCCGCCTGATCTTCTTGCAGAACTGGCGGATGTCGCTGCATGAGGTCTCCAGGTCCTTCAGGAGGATGGCGAAGTCGGAGGCCTCCTGTCCGGTCTGCAGGAGGGGAGAGGTCAGGGGGTCAGCCAGATTCGGCCCTCCAGGGCCTGGCCGGTCGGGTGGGGCAGGCTCTTACCTGGAGGAAGGAGCGCAGCCGGCAGACCTCCACACTCATGCAGTCCAAGGCGCTCTGCGTGAACTGCGGGGGAAGATGGGCACGCTCAGGGCAGGGCAGAGACAGCACCACCATGCGGCCCTGGTCTATCCCAAGGGGGGGGCAGCAGGAACAGAGAGGCCTGACAGCCCCCCCCAAGCAGCCTTTCCTGCAGGGCCCAGGCAGGAACCCGGGTCCCCTCACCTTGATGTGGTCGGCCAGCTGCACCGTGCAGTCCTCGGCCTGGTCAGCCAGGTGGATGCTGTACAGGTGCTGAGAGGGGAAGGAAAGGTTTCACCCAGGGCTGCCAGCCCAGGCCGGACGGGCCTCGCCCTCCCCTCCCCCCACCCACACGTGGGCTGCACCTGGTAGTACTTGATGGCCTTGGTCAAGGGCTCCACGTTGACCGTCTCGTCCAGCTGGTCCTTGTGCAGCAGCTCAATCAGGAAGTCCAGGGACCTCTCGTGCACGCTCATCTCCGGATAAAGCATCCCCACTTTTTTGTAGATTTCCACGCTGCACTTGCTCAAGGCCCTGGGAGGGCAGGGCAGGGCGTCAGCGCAGGCTGTTGGGCCAAGCCCGTGGCCTCTCACACACCCTCCCCCCCTGGACTCCCCAGGCCCAGCCACACGCCCACTCACTGCTCGTATTTGTGGAGTGTTGCTTGCAGAAGGAGCAGAGAGTAGACCAGCCCGGCAGCGAAGCTCAGCTGCTCCCCCGGAGCCCCCCGGAGACCGGCTCGCTCGGCACAATTCTCGCTCAGCTCGAACTTCTCTTGCGCTTGTCTGCTGATCAGCTCGGCCTGTTTCGGAGAGGCAGGAGCTGTTGGGCCTCAGCAGGCAGGCCCCCCTTTCCGCCCCCTACCTGGGGGAAGGAGGCGAGAGGGGGGCGCCCTCCAGAAGGAGCCCCGTCTAGACCTGGCTGCTCCAGGGAGACCTGACCCCGCTCTCCCTGGCAGAAGGGCTGCCGCCTCCCAAGAACCGGGGGTCAGCCCTGGATCACAGCTAAAAGAAGCTACTCGGCGTAGTCTAGTACCAGACTATTCACGATATTCTTCTGCTTTAGGACATGTCCATTTTTGCTGAAAAGTATGAAAATATTCATTTGCCTAGTCCAGGGGTAGGCCACCTTTTCTCTTTTGTGACTCGTGGACTTCAACTCCCAGAATTCCTGAGCCAGTACCTTGCCCACCAGCCGGGGAAGCAGCAGCAGCACCAGCACGCAGTCGTGGTCCCCGCCGTGCCGCAGGAAGCTGTCGGGCAGGAAGGCCGTGAGCAGGGAGACCTGCCGGTTGGCCTGCTGCACCTCCATCTGGCGCAGCTCCATTTCGATGGCCTGCAAGGCAAGGGGGCTCCGATGGGGGGAGGGATCCTGGCCGGGGGGGAGGGTCCTCGGCAGCCCCCCAGCTCAGGGGCAGCCCCGGAGAGGGCCAGGCACCCCTGGCCGACCTTCTCTGCTTGGGCTTACCCCTCCAGCTGCGGGGGTCCCTGGAAAGGGCCTCGTCCCCAACTGTGCCCCCCGCCCGCTTTCGCCCTCAACCCCAGCAGATCCAGGGGAAAGGAAACACCCCCCCAGGGGACTTGAGGGGAGGGGGGCCCGAGGCAGGAGGGGACAGGCGAAGGGAGCGGTGGCCCCCCAGCGATCAAGGCAAGGAGCAGAACGGGGAGATTCCGCAAAGGAAGAGAAAGAAAGCGGCACCAGCTGCCGACTGAGGCCTTGGGAGAAAAGGACCCCGGAGGAAAGGAGAAGAATCTGGAGGTTCAGGGCCCCTATTAAGAGGCTCTGGGGGGAGACTGAGGGGCCCTCTGTGCCAGAGGGGGGGGAGTTTTCTGCTTGCAGACGCTTCATGAGCCAACTGCGCCCGACCATCAGGGCAGGTTAAGGGGGAGCCTTGCAGGGCAGCCCCTCCCACTGGAGACCAGCGGCTCAGAGGGTGCCGGGAGCCCTCACTCCAGCCCTGCTGGACAGACGGACGGGGAGAAAGGAAGGAGCGGCTTGGACCAAAGCCAAAGGGAGAGTGCGGCCCAGCAGGGTGACAGGCTGAGGCCCGGAGCCCCTACGGGGGAAGGCGGCTCCCAGGGAGGCGGGGGCCCTCCTACCTTGGCGTGAGCTTTTGTCTCGGCAAACTTAATCTTGAAATCAAACATTTCGGGTGGCGGCTGCTGCTGCCTCTCCACAGAGGCCTCTTGCTGGCTCATCAGCTCTCGGTTGGCGTCCTGCAGGGCGGAAAGGCAGCCTCAGCACAGCGGGCCTCCTGGCCAGGCCTCCGCCCAGGGCAGCAGCCATCCTCAGGCCGCCTGGGGCTTCCCCCCCCTTGGGCTGGGCGCTAAGCGGGCCTTCTGCAGAAACGCCCGTTACTCTGCGTCCTGCCTTCCCAGCCTCCTTGTCTCTGTGAGCCACTCCAGACGGCTAAAGGGCGGGAACCAAGCCTGGACCCTGGCCCGGCCCTCTCCCCCTCCAGCCCGCCCTGGCCCACCCCTCTCCACCTGCAGGTGGGCCGTCAGCTCTCGGTACTTCTTGATGGTCTGCTGGTAGTCGGCCACCGTCTCCTGCGCCGCCTCCACCCGCTTCTCCGACTCGCGGACTCGAGCCGTGGCCATGTCCAGCTGCTCCCGCAGCTCCAGCTCCGTCTCGCGGGCGTTCTCCTGCAGCTCATCGTTCATCTCGTTCATGGCTTCCTGGGGGGGCGAGACGCAGTGGATAGCTAGGGTGCTCCAAGCAAGCCCCCCCCTTTCGCCAGGGAGAGGAAACGCAGCAGGGTCTCCCCGGCATCCCTCCGGGCCAGCTGGGCCAGGGGAGCCCACCGGCCCCTCCCTCACCAGCCCCTCCCTCACCAGCCCCTCCCTCACCAGCCGCCCTCTGTCCTGCTCGCTCTCACCAGGTCGCCCACCGTCTCGCGGAGCTCGCGGACCTTCTCCTCCAGGTCGAGGTTCCTCTCGGTCAGCATCTCCACCATCTCCTCGGCCCCCAGGGCAGCATCCACCTGGGACGGGAGGGCGGATTAGGGGGCGTGGGAGAACCGCCGCTGGCCCCAGAGCACAAAGGGGGGAGGCTGGGCCTGGCCTGAAGCCCCCGGCCAACTTGCCTGCTCCTTCAGCTCATCGACGGTCCTCTCGGCCTGCTTCAGCTCCTCCTGCAGCTTGTCCTTCTGCTGACGCAGAGCCTCCAGCTCCCCGTTCTTCTTCTCCATGTGCTTCTGAAGCTTCACGTGCTCCTGCTTCTCCGAGGCAGACAGGTCCCGCATCCTTTCGGGGTGAAAAGGGGCCGGGGTCACCCCAAGTCTGAGAGGGAAGCGGCCTCTGCCTCCCCCGAAGCCAAAGGAGGGGAGAGCTTTTGCCCTGGCTGAGAAAGGCAGCTGGGCAGAAGGCCCCTCGCCCTGTCCCCCCCCCAGCCTCCTCCAGCTTCTCTGTGACCCTCCCCGTTCTTCCTGCAACATCCAGCAGGGAGGAGGAGCAGGAGGAGCAGGAGGAGGCGGCGGCCTGTCTAGGGTCTGCTGATCTCTGCAACAGCCGGTGGGCCTACCTCACAAGGGCCTCCTTCAGGCGGCCGTTCTGCTCTTCAAGCTGCTTGACGTGGTAACTGGAGGCAGCTCCTTCCGAACCTACAGAATTGACAACCGCACACAAACACCAGGTTCACAGAGCATCTAAAATGTGGCTGATAAAACAAAAATGTTGTCTGCCTATTTAAATTTCAGGGTCTTGATCATTTTGGTGTCTGTCGTTCCCCCGTCTCCAGCTCCAGAATATTCCTTTTCGAGGATCAAGCGAGGTGGAATCCATAGATTTGTGAAAAGCGTTTATGATTTTGGCGTTTTGTTTTGAACCCTTTGGTGTTTTTATCAAGCCGTCTCCCTTCAACCCCTTCCTAGCTGGGCCGGTCAGGAGTCCAGAGCCCCCAGGCCTTGGCTGCTGCCTTAGATGCTTCCGGGGGGCTCCCAACAGAGCGGGGGGGAGAAGCCCCCCGAAGGCCCCTTTGGGGGAAAGGAGGCCAAGTGGAGATGGGCGACCATTCCTGAGGCTGCAGCCGAGAGGAGCCCGCGGCCCTCTGGGGCGGTGCAGGGGCCAGGCGGGGCCTCCGTCTCCCAGGCCCTCCAGCCCCCTCCTCCTCCTCCCCAGCCGCTCCCCAGCCCGGCCAGTCGGAGGCCCCGCCGAGCTCACCCTTCTCTTCGATCTCGTGTTTCAGGATCTCCAGGTCCATGGAGAGATCCTCCGCCTTCTCCTTCAAGGAGTCCACCTCTTGCTGCAGGGACTCGGCCCGCTCCTCGGCCATCTCCTTGTCCAAGGTCGCCATCTCAATGGCGTCGGCGGTGTCGGCCATCTCCTCCACGTAGCGGTCTTTGGCCTCCAGGGCCTCTCTGGCTTCCTGCAAGGGCAGGGAGGAAGCGGCCCCTGAATCGCAGGCACGGCCGGCCTTGCCATCGGCTGGATGCCCTGGGGCCTGAGCCCCGGCCGGCAGCTGTCAGTCGGGTCAACGCAGCTTTGGGAAACCCTTTCTCTGAGGGGGGGAGAGAGATGCGCCCCTCGGGGGCAGGTCCCAAGGCAGGTCCATCTACAAAAAGTCCGGTCTCTCCCTGCCCACTTTCCCCCCCCCCCGGGGCTTCTCCCGAAAGCTGAGCAGCCCCACCTTCTTGGCCTCCTTCAGGCGCTTCTGCAGCTCCGCCTGCTGCTCCTGCATTTTGCTCTTCCACTCCTGGACCTGCTCCAGCTGGATCTTGTACTTCTCCAGCTCCTTCAGCTTGGCCTTGTCTTCGTTCCGCTTCATCTTGAGGGTCTCCAGCTTCTCCTCCAAGTCCCGCACCTGCCCACGCAGAGACTCCTCCTCCTGCCAGGCGCGGGAGGGGGGAAAGAGAGAGAGAGACCCTCTCAGGCAGGGCCCCCCCCTCGGGAGGGAGGGCTCCCCCCACCCCCTCTCTACAGTCACCCGGCTCCCCACGGCAGCACCAGATGACGCAGTCCTGTCAAATTCCAGGGAACTGGTTTTAGGGAGGAGTGGGACCTTTTCTCAAACAAACGTCCCCTGCCTGTAATAAAAACACTTTCATTTCTGCAAGGCCTCCCCGAGTATAAGGATAGTTCCTTTTGGGGGAGAATGTCATTCTGCATCCCAAGTTGCCGTACTGGCCACTCAATCCATCAGTGGATGCCCCAAATTTACACAGCCATCTTTGGTAGACAAAGAGACACATTGATTCTTTTTCATCAGCAAGCCCCTCAAGTCTCCTGGGTGTTGACCTGGGTCAGGGGTAGGCCACCTTGGCCCTTTCATGACTCCTGGACTTCAACTCCCAGAATTCCTGAGCCAGCCATGCTGAGGGGAAAGGGAGAGGTTTCCATGCTGAGCCATGCTGGCTGAGGAATTCTGGGAGTTGAAGTCCACGAGTTATAAAAGAGCCAAGACTGCCCACCTAGGTTGCATTTAAGGCCTGCTTTGGCATGGACTCTACCTGGGGGAGGCCGAGAGCTGAACTGAGGAGGAGGAATCTGAGCTGGACGCCGAGCTGAGGGCAAAATGTCCCATCGGAGAAGCCAGAGGCCACCTCTGAGGAAGGGAGCCTGAGCAGGGCCTGCCAGCCGTCCTGCTTCCAGGACACCCCTCCCCCAGAGGTGCCAATGCGGGATTGAGGGATTTTGTGGGAAGGCTCCATCCTGACTGGTGGATCCTTGGATTTCACAGCAAGGAAGTCTGCCTGCGAGACTCTGCAACTCAGTGGGGGGAGACCCTCTGCCTTCCTTCCGCCCCTCAGCCACATGCCAGAGGTGGGTTCCTGGGGCTGCTAGCTGGGCCTGGCTTGGCTTGACCTCAGGCAAGAGGGCTGCTCCCAGTAGAGCTGAGCCCTGATTCAGGCCCTTGGCCCTGGCTGCCCGCCTGCAGGTGCCCGACGCCAGAGGAAGGGCGGGGCAGGGAACGGCCCTTCCACATCCAGGGCTTGGCCAACGTCTTGGTTGCCCTTGCCTCACCGGCAATGCCCGAATCCTGCAGCCGGGGGGCATCTGGAGGTTGCAGCCGGTCCCAACGTCCCAAGAAGCCTGTTGCAAATGTGCACCCGGACCCTCCTGCCCCCTCCCTCCTGCCAAGAAGCAGACTGGGGTCCCCTCACCTTTGTGGGAGACAGGATTGCCGGAGGAGCCACCGGGGATGCCAGAGCCGGGACGGGCACCATGGGGGCAGCCAAGGGGGTCTGTGCAGGGGTGCTTGGCTCACTGCTGCTCATTTCACCGGCTGAGGCCGAGGCCGAGCCAGAGAGCCCCGCGGTGCTGCTGGATGTGGCCGAACTGCCAGTCCGGGTGGGCTGCAAGGAAGAGGGGGAGTGAGAAGGGCCTTCTCTCTGGAAGAGATCGGCCAGGCTGGCCCTCAGCCTCGGCCTTTATAAGTGGCACTGCGCAGGCGCAGAACCACTCGGGGCCTCTGGAAAAAATGCCAAGGAACTGAGGAGTCCGGCGATCTGCAAAAGCCAAAACTTTTAAATGTTACAGTTGGCTGCTCTAAAGGAGGCAGCAGAATAGCTGCAGACAGGCCCGTGTGGCCCCTGGGGGGGGAGGGGGCTGGCAAAATGCCTGTGATTTCCCTTCCTCTGCTGGGAAACGCCGCCTGGCCCGGACTTACAGGGATGCCCTGGGGAGCAAAGGGGGTCCAGGGTCCTGCTTCGTGCTTTGGGGCGTCTCCCTCTTCTCTAGTTCTCCGTGTGGCAGGGGCAAAATCCCCCCAGGTGGGATTCAACTGAGCCTTCAGGTTGGTCTTTCCGCTGAAGCGGCTCAGAGCTCTCGTCCCCTAAGACCCCGCTGTCTGTCCACCCCAACCCCCCAAGCCCCAGAGTGGCCACTCTATCAAATCGAGCGTAGCAGGAGAAAATTATAAAATACGGGGAGATTGATTTTATCAGGTAAGTCCATAAACACTAAATCAAAAGTCAGTGTTCCCTTCTGCGTCTCTACTAATGACTTGGAGGAAAAGATGGAAGGAACACTTGTCAAATTTGCAGATGACAAACTGGGTGGGACAGTTAACACCCCAAAAAAGAATAACATTAAAATGGGTCTTCGAGGTTATAAAAATACAACGGAATGCAATGGAAAGCAGCAGAGGCCAAGGAGAGTCATTTCTCCCAGGGGAAAGAATCCGAAGCCCAGGAGAACGAAAACAGTCCGGGGGGGGGGGGGGGGGAGAAAAGCAGAGCAAGGATCGTTGCCTGCAAATTGGACGATGAGGCCGCGGTAGGACAGGGTGGAAGAAAAAAGGAAACACGATTTTAGGGTGTGTTCTTCCAAACTGGGGGAGTTAAATTGCCCTAGCTTTATTTATTTTGCTCAGACCCCACCTCGAGGGCCATCTCCAGGTCAGGGAGAGGACAGTCCCCAAGGAGGGGGGGATCTTCTTCCCTAAGAGCCCCCCCCTGGGCAACTGGGACAGAGCCCGGGCCCTGGTGCCCGAAGGGGGGGGGAGCGCAGCAGAGACAGACGGAAAAGCTTGTGCAGGCGCTGGACTCTGCTCTGGCCAACTGCCCGATTCAGAGGCAATGTTTTCCTCCTTTCCCCCAAATCACATCCCATTTCCTCTGCAATCAGAGGAGAGAGGCAGGAGCCCCCCCCCAGCTCAGAGAAGGAAAGGGAGAAAGCCCCCCCCCCCCACGGATCGGGCAGGGGAAAGGGGAGGTGGGAGGGTGGCACTTTTTTGAGACTTGAAGGGGTTTCTTAAGGGAGGCCTGAAGTTGAACTACTTTATCAAGTTATGTTTCCTGGTTTACCTGGGGGAGCTGGCAAAACCAGAAGGAACTAAAGATTACAAATTGAAAGAGGAAAAGAAACTTCAGTTAGACTTACTGATACAGGAGGGAGCAAAATAGTTTAACACTGGAAATATGTTTGAACAACGGACCCAGCAGTTCATTTTAACAGGGTCTGCGCCTCTACCGTAGAGACAGACGGTGTATAAAAGAGAAGGAAAAGGATTTTCCAGGCAAGACCGAGACTGATCTGAAGGCAGATTTAAAAATCAAGAGGCTACAAGAATGACATGAAAAAAGTTGCCAGGTTGGGACACACAAACCACCTCCACTGATGCCTGGACAATTAAGAGAGAGATATGAACAACCAACCGAGAGAGAGAGAGAGAGAGAGAGGGAGAGAGAGAGAGGGAGAGCGAGAGAGGGAGAGAGAGAGAGAGAGAGAGAGAGAGAGAGAGGGAGAGAGAGAGGGAGAGAGAGAGAGAGAGAGAGAGAGGGAGAGAGAGAGAGAGAGAGAGAGAGAGGGAGAGAGAGAGAGAGAGAGAGACCTGTACAACATTCCTACATTGGACTTGCAAAAGAGGCTTGTTAAAGCTTTGAAGAACTTTCTGAGGAGGGAGGAGGAAGAAACGAAATCAAGTTCTAGGACTTCATTTGAAGTAAAAAGGAAGGACTATAAAGTTGGCTTATTTGATCAGGGATAGTGATAAAATAAACCAACCGAACCAATAATAATCCGAGGGAGATGGGCAGTTAAGAATGATGAAACATGAATAAATAAAAATAGATACATTGTTATCTCTCTGGCAACCCCAAAAGGACCTTTGCTGGTTAAGACTGAAAGAGGGTTTTATGGATTTGTTCACAGGTAAGAGACGAGACATGGGAAGACCACCACCCGTATTTTAAGAGGCGGCAGTAAATTACTTTACACTTGTGATGGGGGGGGGGAAGTAATTTGTTTTCTTTTTCTTTACCATATTCTTATTTTTTGTTTTCTTTCTAGTTTTCCTGCACGTTCAGTTTGTCTTTTTATCCCTTTATTTCTTTTTAGCTTGTATAAAATCACTATTAAAAAACAGAAAGTAGCAAAGGCGGCCCACCCCACCCCGCCCTTCTCACCTTGGGCCTCCTAGCTGTGGTCTGGAGGCCGGAGCAGAAAGCAGAGGAGGAGGAGGAGGAGGAGAGAGAGTCACACGGGGGAGACGGGAACAGAGAGAGACAGACGGCGACGGCAGCAGCAGCCGAAGGGAGAGGATAAAGTGGGGGGACGACAAGAGAGACAGGAGCGTGATTAGTGCGAGAAGCGTCAGCCCACAAACCCCGCTGGCCACTAGCCGGCCACCCACCCAGGACCCCTGGTCCCCCCAAGCCCCAGCAGCAGCAGCAGTAGTGCCCGAGACTGGCATGAAACGCTCAGACTCAGGAAACCGGCATCCTGTCCGCCGATCTCGGTGTGTTTGTTGAAGCCAGCCTGCCCCGCAAGGCACCTAAGGTGTTTCCCTAGAGGGGTGGCTGCCAACGAGGCCCCAAAAGGGGGCTGGTCTGTCTTCTGCCTGGCTCTGGCTCTGGCTCTGGGCCGGCCGGGCTCTGGAGAGCCTGGGCACCAAGGACCGGCTGGACCTCTGCTGACCACCAGAGGACCAGCGCCCGAGCGCACTCTTCCAGTGGGAGGGGGCTCTGAAGACCCGCTCCACCTGGAGGGAGGTGGCATTTCTCTCCGGGTGCAGGTAGAAGGCTCCCTCAACTTTCCCCATCCTCCTCCCCCTGACCCCTTGGTAGGCCATCCGGAAGGGTGGATCAGCCCTCCCAAGCTGAGTCCGGCATTTATGCCGAGAGGCCAATCCAGAGCGAAGATTCAGGAAGGCCCTCCTTTTGCAAAAGCTGCAGAGATCGGCTTATGAGCCTGGGTCAGCTCATGGGTTCCCAGACTAAGCCGAGCTGGGCCTGGGCGTGTTTATCTGGGTCTGGCTTATGAAATGGGCTGCCCAGTGCTAGGCTCTCCTCGCCCAGCACCCGATCGAAAGCAGCAGAGCCTGCAGGAATGGAAGAGGGCCGGGAAGATGAGTGGAGTCGGAGGGCTGCTGCCTGCGTGACAGGCCCAGGGGGCAGCTGCTGGGCTCTGACCCCCTGATGGTCCCCCTCCTCGGGGAAAGCTCTGCTCTCACTTGCCCAACCTGTCAGGCGTGCCCCGAGGCTCTGCTCCCCCCCCCCACCTGCAGAAGGAAGGCCCTGTGTGTCCTTGGAGGTGACAACTGTGGCTGGCATTGGCTAGCCACTCCAGAATTCAGCCCACAGATATTCTAAGCTTTACCTTCTTCCAAAAACAACAACTTCTAGTTGTTGATGATCCTGAGAAACACCTGATCAGGTTCCACTAAACCTCAGAAGGGATGCGATGGGAGAAGGGGAGGGGGCCTTGGCGCCCTGCTGAACCCCTGCCCAGCACCGGGTCATCTCCGCAGGTGCAATCGAAGCTCTGCCTGGCTTCTCATGGGCACTGCAGCACTGTGGCCGATCTTGGCCCCCGCCCTGCAGCTAGAAGGGGCTCCCCAGTGAATCCGAGTCACTCAAGGTAGCCTCCAGCTCTGAAAACGTCAGCCGGCACAGAAGAGGGAGAGGCTAAGCAGAGGCAACTGCGCTAAGGGAGGTCTCCTGGCCAGGCAACCTATTGGAAGGAGAACATTCAGACGGCTGGCCAGAGCAGAGAGGAAGGGCCAGGAGAGCGGACCTCATCCACTCCCGCGTGGTACCAGACGGCCCTTTCCTCTCTCCAGCCGATCGAGCAGATGATCTTCTCACCAGAGAAAAACCATCCGGGAGGTCTCAGGCAGGCCCGCCCGGGTCTACATCTAGAACCTGCCACCATCATGGCTGGAATATTTCACCCTCTCCNGGGGGCTGGCAAAATGCCTGTGATTTCCCCTCCCCCGCTGGGAAACGCCGCCTGGCCCGGACTTACAGGGATGCCCTGGGGAGCAAAGAGGGTCCAGGGTCCTGCTTCGTGCTTCGGGGCGTCTCCCTCTTCTCTAGTTCTCCGTGTGGCAGGGGCAAAATCCCCCCAGGTGGGCTTCAACTGAGCCTTCAGGTTGGTCCTTCTGCTGAAGCGGCTCAGAGCTCTCGTCCCCTAAGACCCCGCTGTCTGTCCACCCAAACCCCCACAGTGGCCACTCTATCAAATCGAGCGTAGCAGGAGAAAGTGATAAAATACGGGGAGACTGATTTTATCAGGTAAGTCCATAAACACTAAATCAAAAGTCAGTGTTCCCTTCTGCGTCTCTACTAATGACTTGGAGGAAAAGATGGAAGGAACACTTATCAAATTTGCAGATGACAAACTGGGTGGGACAGTTAACACCCAAAGAAAGAATAACATTAAAATGGGTCTTCGAGGTTATAAAAATACAACGGAATACAATGGAAAGCACCAGAGGCCAAGGAGAGTCATTTCACCCAGGGAAAAGAATCCGAAGCCCAGGAGAACGAAAACAGTCCGGGGGGGGGGGGGGGGAGAGAAAAGCAGAGCAAGGATCGTTGCCTGCAAATTGGACGATGAGGCCGCGGTAGGACAGGGTGGAACAAAAAAGGAAAGCAAACACGATTTTAGGGTGTCTTTTTCCAAACTGGGGGAGTTAAATTGTCCTAGCTTTATTTATTTTGCTCAGACCCCACCTCGAGGGCCATCTCCAGGTCAGGGAGAGGACAGTCCCCAAGGAGGGGGGGATCTTCTTCCCTAACAGCCCCCCCCCCTGGACAACTGAGACAGAGCCCGGGCCCTGGTGCCCGAAGGGGGGGGGAGCGCAGCAGAGACAGACGGAAAAGCTTGTGCGGGCGCTGGACTCTGCTCTGGCCAACTGCCCGATTCAGAGGCAATGTTTTCCTCCTTTCCCCCAAATCACATCCCATTTCCTCTGCAATCAGAGGAGAGAGGCAGGAGCCCCCAGGAGCTCAGAGAAGGAAAGGGAGAAAGCCCCCCCCTCACGGATCGGGCAGGGAAAAGGGGAGGTGGGAGGGTGGCACTTTTTTGAGACTTGAAGGGGTTTCTTAAGGGAGGCCTGAGATTGAACTACTTTATCAAGTTATGTTTCCGGGTTTACCTGGGGGAGCTGGCAAAACCAGAAGGAACTAAAGATTACAAATTGAAGGAGGAAAAGAAACTTCAGTTAGACTTACTGATACAGAAGGGAGCAAAATAGTTTAACACTGGAAATAGTCAAGGATATGTTTGAACAATGGACCCAGCAGTTCATTTTAACAGGGTCTGCCTCTACCGTAGAGACAGACGGTGTATAAAAGAGAAGGAAAAGGATTTCCCAGACAAGACCGAGACTGATCTGAAGGCAGATTTAAAAATCAGAGGCTACAAGAATGACATGAAAAAAGTTGCCAGGTTGGGACACGCAAACTACCTCGACTGATGCCTGGATAATTAAGAGAGAGATATGAACAACCAACCGAGAGAGAGAGAGACCTGGACAATGTAGATTCCTACATTGGACTTGCAAAAGAGGCTTGTTAAAGCTTTGAAGAACTTTCTGAGCAGGGAGGAGGAAGAAACAAAATCAAGTTCTAGGACTTCATTTGAAGTAAAAAGGAAGGACTATAAAGTTGGCTTATTTGATCAGGGATAATGATAAAATAAACCAACCGAACCAATAATAATCCGAGGGAGATGAGCAGTTAAGAATGATGAAACATGAATAAATAAAAATAGATACATTGTTATCTCTCTGGCAACCCTAAAAGGACCTTTGCTGGTTAAGACTGAAAGAGGGTTTTATGGATTTGTTCACAGGTAAGAGACGAGACATGGGAAGAAGACCACCTGTATTTTAAGAGGCGGCAGTAAATTACTTTACACTTGTGATGAGGGGGGGGGAAGTAATTTGTTTTCTTTTTCTTTACCATATTCTGATTTTTTGTTTTCTTTCTAGTTTTCCTGCATGTTCAGTTTGTCTTTTTATCCCTTTATTTCTTTTTAGCTTGTATAAAATCACTATTAAAAAACAGAAAGTAGCAAAGGCGGCCCACCCCACCCCGCCCTTCTCACCTTGGGCCTCCTAGCTGTGGTCTGGAGGCCGGAGCAGAAAGCAGAGGAGGAGGAGGAGGAGGAGAGAGAGTCACACGGGGGAGACGGGAACAGAGAGACACAGACGGCGACGGCAGCAGCAGCCGAAGGGAGAGGATAAAGTGGGAGGACGACAAGAGAGACAGGAGCGTGATTAGTGCGAGAAGCGTCAGCCCACAAACCCCGCTGGACACTAGCCGGCCACCCACCCAGGACCCCTGGTCCCCCCAAGCCCCAGCAGCAGCAGCAGCAGCAGCAGTAGTGCCCGAGACTGGCATGAAACGCTCAGACTCAGGAAACCGGCATCCTGTCCGCTGATCTCGGTGTGTTTGTTGAAGCCAGCCTGCCCCGCAAGGCATCTAAGGAGTTTCTCTACAGGGGTAGCTGCCAACGAGGCCCCAAAAGGGGGCTGGTCTGTCTTCTGCCTGGCTCTGGCTCTGGGCCGGCCGGGCTCTTGAGAGCCTGGGCACCAAGGACCGGCTGGACCTCTGCTGACCACCAGAGGACCAGCGCCCGAGCGCACTCTTCCAGTGGGAGGGGGCTCTGAAGACCCGCTCCACCTGGAGGGAGGTGGCATTTCTCTCCGGGTGCAGGTAGAAGGCTCCCTCAACTTTCCCCATCCTCCTCCCCCCCCGACCCCTTGGGTAGGCCATCCGGAAGGGTGGATCAGCCCTCCCAAGCTGAGTCCGGCATTTATGCCGAGAGGCCAATCCAGAGCGAAGATTCGGGAAGGCCCTCCTTTTGCAAAAGCTGCAGAGATCGGCTTATGGGCCTGGGTCAGCTCATGGGTTCCCAGACTAAGCCGAGCTGGGCCTGGCCGTGTTTATCTGGGTCTGGCTTATGAAATGGGCTGCCCAGTGCTAGGCTCTCCTCGCCCAGCACCCGATCGAAAGCAGCAGAGCCTGCAGGAATGGAAGAGGGCCGGGAAGATGAGTGGAGTCGGAGGGCTGCTGCCTACGTGACAGGCCCAGGGGGCAGCTGCTGGGCTCTGACCCCCTGATGGTCCCCCTCCTCGGGGAAAGCTCTGCTCTCACTTGCCCAACCTGCCAAGCGTGCCCCGAGGCTCTGCTCCCCCCCCCCCACCTGCAGAAGGAAGGCCCTGTGTGTCCTTGGAGGCGACAACTGTGGCTGGCATTTGCTAGCCACTCCAGAATTCAGCCCACAGATATTCTAAGCTTTACCTTCTTCCAAAAACAACTTCTGGTTGTTGATGATGCTGAGAAACACCTGATCAGGTTCCACTAAACCTCAGAAGGGATGCGATGGGAGAAGGGGAGGGGGCCTTGGCGCCCTGCTGAACCCCTGCCCAGCACCGGGTCATCTCCGCAGGTGCAATCGAAGCTCTGCCTGGCTTCTCATGGGCACTGCAGCACTGTGGCCGATCTTGGCCCCCGCCCTGCAGCTAGAAGGGGCTCCCCAGTGAATCCGAGTCACTCAAGGTAGCCTCCAGCTCTGAAAACGTCAGCCGGCACAGAAGAGGGAGAGGCTAAGCAGAGGCAACTGCGCTAAGGGAGGTCTCCTGGCCAGGCAACCTATTGGAAGGAGAACATTCAGACGGCCGGCCAGAGCAGAGAGGAAGGGCCAGGAGAGCGGACCTCATCCACTCCCGCGTGGTACCAGACGGCCCTTTCCTCTCTCCAGCCGATCGAGCAGATGATCTTCTCACCAGAGAAAAACCATCCGGGAGGTCTCAGGCAGGCCCGCCCGGGTCTACATCTAGAACCTGCCACCATCATGGCTGGAATATTTCACCCTCTCCNGGCCAGAGCAGAGAGGAAGGGCCAGGAGAGCGGACCTCATCCACTCCCGCGTGGTACCAGACGGCCCTTTCCTCTCTCCAGCCGATCGAGCAGATGATCTTCTCACCAGAGAAAAACCATCCGGGAGGTCTCAGGCAGGCCCGCCCGGGTCTACATCTAGAACCTGCCACCATCATGGCTGGAATATTTCACCCTCTCCCCAAAAACCGTCCGACAAGCGATGTCACAAGCTGTCAAATCCAATTCTCCCTGGAGTGGTCTTCCATCTCATGATATCAATGGCTCCCCTGACGGGATAAATAAGGGCAGCTGTCTGCTCTCCGATGGAGGCGAGAATGTGCTCCAACTCTGGACGTTCTCCCAGGCGCTCCAGAGGCTCCTAAGATGGCAGGAAAAGCAGAGCTCAACTGCGGGGAAAGGACACGAGGCGGAAAACGGATCCGGCGTCCTTGGTACAGTTCGCACCATAGGCTCCTTCCAAGGATGAAATTCAGCTTGGTCCAAAACTCAACCGGAATCTTGACGGGCCCGGATGATCTGCTGCGGCCAGAATCCCCCAAAGCTGGAAAAACAGCAGGATCTATTGATCCCTGGGCCAGAAGTGACTCAGCGCCAGGAAGGAGCTTCGGCCAAGTCCCCGAAAGGCACACCTGACTTTGGGGGACAAGGAGGGATGCTCTGTGCACTGACCGGCTCCTTCCACACTGAGCCCAGCCTCCTCGGGCACTTTCGGACCACGCCTGCAGACCTTGCTTCCATCTTTGAACCATCTACTCTGAAACACACCTTCATTGTAGGACAAGGGTTGCTGAAAGCAAGACAGCTAAGTTGACGTAAGCAGAGGAATGAGACGGACTTCCCCAGAATTTGCCAACAGTCTGTAGATCTACTCAGAGCAACTCTGTAGGATCATTCCACGTGAGGGCAACATGGGCAAAAAAGGCCCCTTTAAAACAGCTTCTCTGAGTCATCTGGAATCCAGAGAGAGGATCACCAACACTCCACCTTCCCCCAGATTCCAGCTATCCCAGCTCAGGGAGGATCGGTCTGTGGGCCTTGGATCCAAAGGGAACGCAGAGGGATGCTTAGGGCTGCCACACTCCTTGCGATGCCCAAAGGGAGGGAGGGAAGGCAGCTGGGGCCTCAACGTGCTCGTCCTCAGGTGGATCCATCCTAACCTCGCACTCAGCACACGTTCCAAGTCTTGAATCTGATCCAGCGCATACAGCAGGGAGAGGCACAGGTGCACAAAAGATGCCACAGCCACCCACAAAACATCCTAAGTCACCAGGCATAACTCAAGATACTCGTCTTAGTGTTTGAGGAAAAGCAATTCAATAATCCAGATGTTTCTGTTTTGGTGCCACAAGCAGACTATCCTGCCTCAGCACACGGCTTCAAGACAACCATCCAAAATGTAGAGCTTTGCGTTCATCACAGGCCGTTGCAATCTAGGGTGCCGCGAAGAGGCCGAATTCTGGACTTCCTTCTGAATCCTGTTGCTTCCCTTTTCAAGGCTCTTGGGCCTCTCCCATCATTTCAGCAGGGCTTGAGAGGAGGAGGAGGAGGAGGAGGAGGAGGAGGAGGAGAGAAGGAAATGCTTCAAACGGAGGAGCGAGCGTGTGGACAGGCAGCTCAGGGCAAACTCTGGGCTGTGGTAAGGATGATCACAAGACCAGAAAAGCTATCAGATCTGAGAAGGGGCCAGAGGCGGCTGCAGGATTCGTAGCCCCTGGCAGCAGCTGTGAAATCTTCACAGGACACAAGGCAGCTGGGGGAGCTCAAAGGAGCGCAGAGCGTGGACTTCAGCCTCCTCATGGAGGGTCAAGCAGACTCTCCGGCTCTGCACGCCAGGGAGCGCCTGCGTCGGTCGTCTGCGGACGGCTGCATAGGGGTTCCATTTAAATGTCTGCAAATGGAGTATCCTGGCTGGGGGCCCCCAAGCAGCAAAGCACAGGACAGGTGGTGGTGGGATCAACCAGTCGGAACGCAGGACGCGTACCTCTGCACCAGGCGCAGCTGGGATTCGGGAGGTGTGCACGAGCCTGGGTGCTTGTGCAGCCCCCATCAAGCCCTCGGCTGGGTAGGGATGTGGCAAGGCCTCTGCGGGGGGGGTGTGTGTGTGCGAGCACCTCCACATCAGCCTTAGTTCAGCCGTTCTTCAAAAGAGGATCATGATCTCAAAATGGAGCCAATATCTGTTGCCGCCTCTTGAACAGCCGATTTCGTCGGCCTCCTCTGCTGCAGAATGGCGCTCCCTAGATGGACGTTTGCCCAGAGAAGCAATTCCAGGGATGCCCAGGGCCTTCCTCCTTGGGCAGGGGGAGCAGCGCAACGGTGGAGGAGGTGAACCTCCTTCCCCTCCTGGAGACAACAGCGGCCGTGCTTCGTCCACGGAGATTCTCCGTCATCCGGGTCATACAGTTATCCCAAAGGTGCTTTTCCACGCGGGAACCGGACTTCCTCCAAGAGGCCCCTTCGGGACAGCCGTGGTTTGCTTTAAAATTATAACCAGAAATTTGGGGCAGCACTGGAAGAATAATTGTCTCGTTGTTTTTCTTTCTCTTTATTGAGGCTCCTTTGTTCATTGAAATTCACCCAGGGTGCATCTCTCTCCTGTCCACGATGCGTTTCTGAGCCCAGAAGGCCGGTCCCCCAGGGCAGCTGGCCAGAGAGGGGCCCTTCGCCTTTTTCACTGCAGGGAGACGCTGAAGGGAAAAGACTGGATCCCTCCCGTCTCTCTCTCTCTCTCTGACCTCGTCCTGTCTTCCTGCCAATCCCACCCCATCCCATCTGCCCTGAAATCGCAGCTGTTCCCAACCGGGAAACCAACAGCGGTTGTCCTGCCTTGCTGGAAAATAGTAAATCGGGAGCAAGTCACAGCAAGGGACTGGTGGGCATCAAAGCCTTGGATGAAAACTCTGGGGGAAAATAAGGTTCCTGCTAAGGGACAAATAAGCTGCAGCTGGGAGTAAACACAATTTACTTAAACTGAGTAAGTGCAAATGTAAATGAGGCACAAGACCCCTCTGTGGCTAGGCTAACGTTTGGACCTGATGAACTGTATTCCAATTTTCTTTAAATTTCTTTTATTCCAAAGAGGCATGGGAAGCCCCCACTACCAAATTCCTTCCAGAGTTTCAACATTTCTAAGGTTGGCTGTGTCCTTTAGGTGTCCCTCTAAACAATAAAAGTACAGAGAGGACATCTCCAGACAAAGATTTGTTATCATTTTTGATTTCAAAAAATGTAGAGCTGACCTGCATTTTATTCCTTAACAGATGCTGGGGGAAAGGAAGGAAGGAAGGAAGGAAGCAGGCCTTGCAGTGAGAAGATTTTAAGCGGAAGAGTTTCTGGACCTCTGTAAAATCCTGCGAAGGAGGCCGAGGGGCTGCCCCAGACAGACCCTCTCTGGAAGCCCCTCAAGGGGCTTCGTCTTCCCGAGGTTTCCTGAGATGAGGGCAGACTCCCTTCTGGGGGCTCATCCTAAGCTCTCCCTCCGCACCTAATTCTCAGAGCCAGCTCCCAGGCAACAATCTTAGCTTGTTTTTAAAAGGTTCCCATGAGAGCAAGGTGCAGGTAGCGGAATAACAGAGTTGGAAGGGACCTTGGAGGTCATCAACCCCCTGCTCAGGCAGGAAACCCTATACCATTTCAGACAAATGGTTGTCCAATCTCTTCTTAAAAACTTCCAATGCTGGAGCACCCACAACTTCTGGAGGCAAAGCTGTTCCACTGATGAACTGTTTAGATGTGGGCAACCTGCATTTGCTCACTTTCTAGCCAGCAACTGTTCACCGAAAGCCTAATGTCGAGGGATGACTTTGAGCGTGCAGATGTTTCTCCACCACAAAAGCTAAGTTTCCTAAACCCTCAGAGACGTTCCCAGACATAAACTTTCCTTAACTGAAGGACACACAGAATCAGTTCCCAGACCAAGAGTTTTTTGTCCCTAGCCAGGCACTCTCTCAGCACCAGCCTTTTGGGACGAAAAAGCAAGCTAACAGCAGCCATAATATCAATAAGATCTGAGGTTAAAAACCTTCAAAGAGAGAGTGAAGGGCATCCATCCAAAATGCACTAGCTGAGCAAGGGAGTGGATTAGATGAATTTTAAGTCCCTTCCAACGCTCTGATTTTAAGGTTCCTGTGAAACCTGCAAGATGCGCATACTGGAAACAAACGTGATCCTCCTCGAGATCCCTTTCAAACGTTACGGCTAAGCTAAGCTAAGCCCAGCATCTGTGCTCCCTTCCTCTGGCTGAACCGATCTCTGCCTCTTAAGGTTGCTGCCATCCGACCCGACCCAACCATTCGGGGCCCTGTTTGTAACTTTTCCTCCCCAGTGGAAGTCCATCCCTCGTGGTCCACCTCCTGGGAGAGCAGAAAAGGCACTTCCGAAGCTCTGAGCAGGGCAGGGTCAGGCAGGAGCAGCCACAGGCACCACCCCGGGTATTTAGCCGAGGTCCTGCAAGGAAGAGCTTGCCCCTTCTCGCCCCTGGACCTCAAGCCCACCCGCTGGATCTGCAACTGGGGCTGGACCTGGAGGCCCAACGGGCCGGTCGTAAAGCCAGCGGCCTCTTGGAAGAAAGAAAGCGCCCCCCAGCAGAGACCGGCAACTGGCTGAAGAAATAGGAAGGAAAATGGCTGATGGGGAAGCCTGAGAAGAGAGAGAGAGAGAGGGCAATTCGCAGGCAGCTTTCCCGGGATGGGCCCACTCGTGCCCACCCTGGCCTTGGCAGCCGCACCACTGCCCTGCCCGCTGCTGCGGGCAACAACAGGAGCAGGAGGAGGAGGAGGGCACCAACTCCTACGCGAAGGAGGACAGGCAACGAAATGCGACCGGGAGCCTCGGAGTGAAGCATTCCCCCCTCCACACCGCCTCCGTTCCCGCTTCCTCCCCCCTGCCCCCCCCAGCCCCAGCCATGCCAGGCAGAAGGCGCAGCAGCAGCAGCAGCCGCCCGCCTTAGACTGTACCTTCCGTGTGGTGGCAGCCTGTTTCATGGTTGCAGAAGGGAAGGAAGGAGCAGACAGAGGAGAGGAGAGGAGAGAAGAAGGGAGAAGAGAAGCAGACAGAAGATTAAACCATTCAGTCAGTCACAACACCAGAGCCCCTCCCGGAGAGCCTGCTGCAAATGGCTGCAGCCCCGTCTCGCTTCCGGAGCCTCCTGGATCCCAGACTGGTTCCTGGGGCTGGACAGCCGGGCAGCATCCGAGCAGCAGCCAGAGCCACGGGCGGGGTGGGGGGGGAGGGGAGGGGGGCGGGCGGCACATCCCCTCCACTGGCAGCCTCCAACCACCGCCCTGGATGCTGATTACATCACCACACCAGAGCCCTCCCCTCCCCTCCCCTCCCCGGCCTTGCAGGCGGCTCCTGGCTCCAGAGCTGCGGTGGTGGTGGTGGCAGCAGCGGCCGCTGCACCAGAGATGGGCCAGGCGCCTTTCCCCAGAGAGGAGGAGGAGGAGGAGGACGGGGGGGGGAGGGGGATGTGCACCTGGAGCTTGGCTGTCTCCCTCCCCCCCTCCCCCTCCCCACAGGACTCCCTCCAGAGGCTCAAAGGAGCCTCCTTCCTTGCAGGGTGGGGGCAAAAATGCCCCCAGGGTTATCCTTCTTCCCCATCACACGTGTGACATCTCCGTCCGAGGCTGCAGTGGGGCTGTGGGGGGGGGGTTTCTAGTGGGGTCCCCCCCCAGGCGAGAGCCTGGCATTCTGGGAAGGAGAAGGATTGCCAGGCTTGCAACGATGCCCCTCAGGAGCCCCCCTATTAGCTGTTGGGGGGCCAATGTCTTTGTTTCTACCTGGAGTAGTAACTAGCTCTTGGTAGAATATCAAGGGCCAGTGGAAAACTCCAAAGATCGTGGCATGTGGCCACTTTGCCCCCCTCCCACTCTTCCTTCCTCTGGGAAGCCCACCTTTCACGGGGGGGGGCACAGCTTTCAGATGCAGGCTCACGCTGCCCCACGCGTCACCCAGGCCAGAGGGGGTAACCTGTTCCGGCTCTTTGCACGGCGGGAAACAGGCTGAGGAGGGGGCTGCTTTGGGGGAGGGCCAGGGAACCCACGGAGCACATCAACAAGGCCAAGCAGACTGACAGGGATTGAGAGGCGCCACAAGCGCCAGGCCCAGGAGCCTCAGGGGCTGCTCCGTGCCGAACCTCTGGCGTGTTCGCCCCAAAAGAAGAGACACCCCCCCGTCCAACAAACTGAAGTCCCAGCTGCCCAAGGTCTTGGCCTGGCAGCTCCTGCCGCCTTCAGGGCCCCTGCAGAGTCCTCCAACAGGAAACAAGCTGGCAGGGGCCGCAGAGAGGGCACCCTCCGGGTTTCACCCCCGAGGCCCCCTCCCCGAGACCAGCAGCTTTCGGTACGGGTGCCAAACTGGGCGTCTCCGAAGGGGACCCACTGCAGGGCTGGACCAGGAGAAACGGGGGGGGGGACTTTCCCATAAGCCCCTTCCCCAAACACCCCTTGGCGCTTTCAGGCGTATCTCCTCAGCCCCAAGATACGAAAGACTGGCCATTGGGCTGAAACTAAAAAGGGAACGTCCTCTCCAATTTTGCTGCCCAAATAAAAATGCTTGCAGAGAACAGGCAGTCCTTGACCCACAGCCACAATTCAGCCCCAAATTTATGTTGCTAAGCAAGACATTTGTTACTGTAACTGGGCTTTGGCCCATTTTATGACCTTTCTTGCCACAAGTGAATGACTCCAGTTGTTAAGTTAGAGACCTGGTTGTTAAGTGGATCTGGCTCCCCCCGCTGACTTGGCTTGTTAGAAGGTCTGAAAGGGGATCACGTGACACCCCTCCCCCGGACGCTGCGACCGTCATAAATATGAGTCAGTTGCCAAGTGTCTGAATTTTGATCACGTGACCCTGGGGGTGAGGCGAGGGCCGTGAGTGTGAAAAACGTTCACAAGTCACTTTTTCCGGTGATGTTGTAACTTGGAACGGTCACTAAATGAGCTGTTGTAAGTCGGGGACTGCCTGCGCCCCCAGAGATCTTTCAGGAGCCACAATTAAAGCCGTGGGTGGTGCTTGGTCTGACTGGCAGCAGCCTCCCCTCCTTCCTTCCCCCGGGAGGAAACGTGGCCCTGGACTGGGCACTCCTGCGCACAGCTTCCGCGCTCTGGGTGGCCTAAACTTTAGTTTAGTTTAGTTTAGTTTAGTCCTCCCAGCCCACATTTCTACAGAAGAAAGAAAACTCAGATGAACTGGGGTCTACCTTAGGAACAATAAAACGGGAAAGAGAGTGGGATTCCCCTGGGAATCGGCCCAGGCGGGCGCAGCCAGGACTGACCCGCAGGGCGGCCGTTGGAGCAGCAGCCGCAGCCGCCACCGAGGCTGAGCTGGCAAGCCAGGCCCCACGGAGGCCCCTCCCCAGAGAGGCCGGCTGCTTGGAAACAAGGCCCATTATATGCAGCGGGGGGGGGGATGACACATTATTCCACACTAGAGGGGGGGGAAGCTGGGGGAGGAGACACCCAACAGACAGGGCAAGCCATTGTCCAGGCCCTCTGCCTGTCTACTCCAAAGCAGTTCCTTCTTAGAGAGCCCCCCCGCCCTCCCCCCTCCTGGCGAATGGCTCTGGTCTGCCGGGAAGGGCCAGGAGGAAAAAACAGCCCTCTTTCCCTGCCCAGGCTTGCCCGCCTCTTCCCCAGGGACCCGATCAGTGCAAATTACGGGGCAGAGCGAGGAGTCCGGCGGGAACCACCTGAGCGCCCGACGGAGGCCCCTTCCCGGCCCCCCAAGGTCGATCGGGGCACCCCAAAAGGGGAGATCGGGGTTCCTGCTTGGAAACAGGCCTTCCTGCGGCCTCAGGTCTGGTTGTGACTCCTCTCATGATGGCAACTGCGGGAGCGAAGGAGGACGAAAGCCCTTTGCGTAATTAAATGGCTGAAGTTTTGTAAGACCACCCAACGCCCAAGAGGTCGGTTTTCTCACCAAAGTTGTGACCTTGTGAAATCACCTGTCTTCATTTTGACACTCCTGTTCCACAGGCCGCCCCTTCGGCCTCCACCACCCCCTCCCCGACTTCCTTAAGCCCCCAAGGACCCTCCCAGAAAAAGGTGACCCCGGCCGGCTGGGGAGCAGGAGAGGCGGTGGCGGACTTTGGCCTCGCAAGGCCCCTGCGGGCTCCTGGGCAGCCCATCAGCACCTGCGCCTCTCCCAGACCGGAAGACAGATGGCAGCAGGGCCAGACGGGGAGGGCCAAGGGGAGGAGGAGGGAGGGAGGGAGGGAGGGGGCCTCTCCCCCCCCCACAGCCATCTGTCACCCACAAGACAGCCGGAGGCACCAACTAATCCAATCAGCCACTTGCCTGGGCCGAGAGACGGCTCCCAAGAGCCCCCGGCCCCCTGCCTTGGAGGGGCAAGTTGGACTGGGCTTGGTTTGGGTAACATGGGGGGAGGGGGTTGCCCTGAGGCGAAGGACAAAGACTCCTGGAGCCCCTCCCAGCCTCGCTTTCCCTCCTGGGGTGCACTCCCAGGGGCACCCCCTCCCGCTCCACCAACCGCCAGCAACCGCCAGCCGTCAGGCAAGCCGAGACCTGTTGCCAGAAGCCAAACAGGGGAGACGTCACTGCACGCTGGGGGGGGGCAGGGGGGGCGTCTGCCAGGCACTCCTCAAGGCGGACGACGACAGAACCAGGACCAGGTTTGGACCTCATGCAAAGCCACAGGGATGGAGGGCGGTTCTGCAAGCAGCGGGGCGCAAGCAAGCGAGGCATGCAAGCCGAGGCCTCAGGCACATGCAGCGGGAGGGAAGCGGATCTGGAAGGAGGCGGCGGTTCTCCCCGACCCACTGCTGAGTTCGGGGCTTTGCAGCTCGTGTAGCCCGCTGTGTCTCGGGACCGGGAAGGACCCCCCTCCCCCTGGAAACAGGTAGGCCCTCTCTTGGGGCGGCTGGAGAGAGGGGAGGGGGGATTCGCCCGCCGGGTGCTTTTGCTCACACCTCAGAGACGGTGCTGGGACTTTCTGCTGGGCGGGGGCTGAGCAGCCCAGCCTCCCCCCCCCGCCCAAGCTGCTCTCAGCCTCTGCTTGTCCTGCACTACCCAGAGCAGCCTCCCAAGAGCAGGGACCACCGAAGGGCTCCTTTTCTTACTGGGCAGTGTGAAGGACGCTTCGGGCCCCTCTGCCCAATTCTCCTCCAGTGGCATCTTCACAACGCCAAACCCCCCCCCAGCCCCCAGCCCAGCAGGGGAAAGCCCTCCCTCCCTCCGTACCGCTGCTTGGGCAGAATGGTGGACGGAGATCCCGGCGCAGGGGCTCCCAGCCTGGAAACTTGTAAGACCCCCAAATCCCAGGCAGCAACGAATTGTGGGAGTTGGCAGTCCACAAACCTTAAAGTCGCCCAGTTGGGAGACCCCTGCCCCAGAAGACAGTGAAAGGGCCCAGTTGGGGGGGGGGGAGAGACGATCTCAATCCTCATAGCTATAACCCTTGGCCAGCCCCTGCCTCCCTCGGAAAAGCTGCCCCTGCTGGAGACCCAGCTCTGGGCACGGCCCCCACAGCGGCAGACCAGCGGGGGAAGGGGCCGCTGCTCTCCCCAAACTGCTGCGGGGGGGGTAGCAGTGCAAAGGGGCGCTGACGATGCTCTTCCCCCTCTGCTGAGGCCTCTCACAGCCAAGCCAGGGGGGGGGCGGAGGTGGGGGCACCTGGGTTTACAGCTTTCTTTGTGGCAGCCAGAAACCCAAAGTAAGTCGGATCGACATTTGGCAGCCGCTAAGCTGGCGAGGGGGACGTGCCCAGGTGTTCCAGGAAGCCTTGAGCCGGTCAGGGACCCCGTCGGACCCCTCGGGTGCCCTAACGGGAACATCCATGCAAGAGGGATGCATGCGTGGATGCAGCAGCTGAGGCCACGACAGCCACCAGGGGGGCCTTTTGCACAACTGTTTCATGCGCACGAGAAAAAATAGGCACCACCTTTTTAGGTTTCACTCCGCGCTGCATAGTAGAAAGAGGACAAAAGGACAGGTTAGATCAGGGGTGGGGGGTCCGGGGGGGGCGGCTCACAAACCAGTGGCTCCAAACGGAAAGATGTTCCAGGTGTTCCAGCTTTGAGGATGTTTTGTGGAAAGCTGGGTCCTCTGGGCCACCCCCACCCACCCCCCGCCCCAGGTCAGAAGGGAAAGAGCCCCCTTTAGTGGTCACAGCTCACCCACCCTTTATGGGACCCCCATTCCCCACCACCGCCGAGGCCGGAGCCTGCTTCATTCCCGGGCAGCTCTCGGGCCGCAGAGTGTAGGGCAAGGAAAGGCCCCAGTTTGTCCACGGACAGGAGACTCCGAAGTGATGCTGCCCCCCTGGCCTCCCCCGGACTAAGCAAGGCCAGAAGTGCTTGGGGTGCCCTCGGACTGACGCTGCCATGTGATGCCTCCCCCCCCCAACCACAACCCAAAGCCCAGCGGAGCAACGTCATCCAGTCATCCAGTCAGAACGGGAAGAGCGTTGCGTGTTTGTGGAGTTGTTTACAATACATCAACTCTCCTTCCCTTTTCCCAAGCTTCTCCAATTCCAATTTTGCCCCCAAACGGAGGAACACCGAAGGCAATCCACAGAAATCCTGACCGCTCTGTGGGAAATTATTTCAGCTTTTTACTTGTATGGACTCAGAAAAACGCTTTTTTCTGACCGACTACGCAATATTCCGGTTGTTCCGTTTGTCCCCACTGTGCCACATTCACACAGGCAAAGGCCACCCAAAGAGGGGATGGTCTGGCTGCCCCTTTTGCGTTCTGCGACTGCAGAACTATTGCAGAGGCGGCTGGGAGCACTTCCCAAAGGAAACCCTTTCCAGGGGGGAGGGAGGGGCGGACCTGGCCGTGGAAAGGAAGGCTTCAAGAGCCCTTTGGGTCTGGATTGGGTTCAGGGGGGGGGGAAGAGACAGGCTGCCCCGGGATGATGAAGGGGCGCTCCGATCTGGGCAGGGACCCAATGTGGACTGGCTCTGACCGTGACCTGCAACCTGTGGCAGTCCGAGGGATCCCAGCATTAAGGATCCCGGCCATTTTCTCCGCCCTTCGTAGGCTGGGCAGGGAGCAGGGCCCTTCCCTTCCCTTCCGCACCACTGATCCGGGCCCAGTGGGAGCAGAGGCCCGGCCAGAGCAGAGAGAGCAAAGAGAACCAAGCGGATCTTGTTGGCAGAGAGGAGGCCCCCCCCCCGAGGAGGGGCGGCAGAAGTCATGGGGGGGGGGAGAGGAGGACCAGCTCCAGAGAAGAAGAAGGATGCCAAGAGGAGCAGCTGCATCCCTGCAGGGCTAAATGGAGGGAAGCAGCCTGGCTGGGTGAGGGAGAGGAGAAGGACAAGAGGCCCCTGGATGGCCAGAGAGAGAACGGGGGGAGCCGGACCTGCTGGCTGAGCCTGGGGACGGTGGGGGCCAGCTGCCTATTTCACCCCATTCGGCCTTATCCCGGGGACCGTTTGCAAGGATGGATAAAGCCATACAAATATAAAAGAAAAAAAGAGAAAGTCTAACACTTCCAAAGACAGAGTTTTTTTACGTCCCCCTGGAATCAGGGAAGGCTACCAGGGCCCCACGAACCCTCCCGGCTGAAGAGGGGGATGGGGGGAGGGGGAGGGCCCTTCAGGCCCCTTGGCTGGCACAGGGAGTCGGGGAGCGACTGCCAGGGGACGCAGGGCAGGGGCCTCCTTCCGCCCCCTGAGCTCACGGGGAACCAAGCAGCGGCACAGACTTCCCAGATTCTCCCACGGCAGCCGGTCAGTCGTGTCCATCGGGGGGGCTGATGGAGAGTCAGCTGCCCCGCTAGAGCTGAGCACGCCGGGCAGAGGCGGCCGATCCCTCGGAGTTGGCGCCTTTCAGGGCCACGGTGGCCACAACGGAGTCAGGGCCAAGGGTGTGTCTGGGGTAAAGCAGCCCCCCCCTCCCTCCCCACGACGTGCAGTGAGCCCAGTTGCAAAACCCCAAAATTTCCCTTTGCAATGAACATCGGGGGACATCAAGTGACGATACGGCAGAAACGAACCACTCACCAGTTTGCTGGCTTTGGGGCCTTCTGAAGAATCTGGAGGGGAAAATCAAAACAACCACATTTTTGAAAAATGATTTTATTGGGGGAGGTGGGTGATGCATTTCCTCCTAAAAAGCTATACTCCCCCTTTTAGCCTGCCTTTTAGGAGCTTCTGGGGAATTCTCTGAGCTCGTTTGAAGCAGGAAGTCCGCCCCCCCCTCCCCACCCCCCAGCCCTTCGTGCCGTCCATATTTAGAAACAGGGCTTTGGGGTCCCCGGCCGGGAATGGCGGAAGGCTTAAACCAACATGTGTGCAAGTCAGTTTGTGCCTTAAAGTTCTGGGGTGCTCTTCGTTCCACCACTGTCCTATTAGTAACGTTTCATCTGATACTCAGACTTTTTATTATTTCTTTTGATTTATTGTGATTATTAGTTTCCCCACCCTCCAATGCAGGCCAAACCGCCAACGGAATCGAAGTGGGGCCCTTGCAGGGCCCAGCAAGGCTCCGAGTCAGGGCTGGCTGGGACGTGGGCAGGGGGCTCTTCCCCTGACCTCTTGGGGCACCCACAGTGACCGAGGAGGCGGGCAGGGCTGGCCCGTGGCCTCTGGGATCCAGCTCTGCTTCTCCCGCCGTCTGAGCCACTGAGCAGCTGTTGGCAGCTGTGGAAGAGCAGCGCCTAAGGAAGCCTGCAGAGGCCTGTATTGTATGTGGCGGTTTCCAGGGAAACCCTCCAGCAGAGAGCGATTGGGGAGGGGGCTTCCAGGAAGTCAAACCTCCTGCACAATCAAAGGCTTGGATGCTGCTTCCCTGCCGCCATCTTTCTTGCGTGCCGGCTCCTCTCTGTTCACCCTCCTCCTTCACAGCCACCTCACCTCCTGCTCCACACCTGAAAATCACCTGCTTTCCCAAGCCTGACGTGGACCCCTCTCCTTCCCTTGGGCCAGCTTTCATCACCCCACGGGGGACCCCGGGGGTCCCAGCTCCGCCATCCCGGTCTCCCCTGTGACTCAGCAGATCCGTGGAGGGCCTCTCCTCGGCCTCCAGCCCTGGCCAGCAGGGGCATCGAGCTGCTCAGCCTCTCCCCTGTGAGCACTGGGGGGGGGCTTCTGGAATGCCCCCACCGGCCGCCTGCCGGAAGCCCCGTGAAGGGCAGCCCCTTGTGGGCAGAACTTTTGCGGGGTCTCCTCTTGGAAGGCAAGGCACAGCCACCCAGAGAGGCGAAGGGGCACCTTCCCGGAAGGAGTCTGCCCCCCTTTCGTGGGGGCTCTTCATGGCAGCCTCTTTTATTTACCCCCATGTAAACCACTCTGAGGGGAATTATGCTCAAGAATGGCGGTGCACACGACGGGGGGCCACCCAGGGTTTCCAGATAAATATGTTAGGGCAGCAGAGCCATTTTCCATGGCAAGTGCCCAATATACAGTGAATAGGCAGGGGAGGTCCTCGGGCGCCAAGAAGGCCGGAAAAGCCGGAGACCCTACCTCTCTTGGGGACCCTGGATGCCGAAGCCTCCGGGGTTTCTGGGGAGGTGGTGTCTGCGCCATCCTCGAACACCTGGATCTAAAGAGAAAGGAAAGGAAGTGAACAAAATGGCCCCACCTCTGTCCTCTTTCCGGCATCTTCCTGCCTCAGGGCAGCAAACGGTGCTTTCCCTGCACAGCGCTGAGCCCACCCGCACGCTCGGGGTCCCCAGGACGGCCCTTGGCCCTGTCCCGAGCCAGAGCTTCAGGGACGCCTTGGGTCTTCCGTGAGCTGCAGGAACTGGGGAGGTAGGAAGGGGGCACCCGGGCTCTTTTTCTCTGGGGCCCTGGCAGATCCCCGGGGGTCCTCTGGGCAGCCAAGGCCCAACTGGGAGGCTCTGGGTCTCCACCTGCCCCTGGCAACGGCCCATCCTGCAGATGCCCTCAGATCAGAACGGCAGGAGCAAGTCTTTGTCCGAGAGACGCTGGTTCCTGACCCGGGACTGACTGCAGTTCTTTCGGTAGCCGTGTGAATTCCTCCCGGGCGAAGCGCCTGCACATCACCTCACAGAGCCGACAGC
This sequence comes from Protobothrops mucrosquamatus, assembly GCF_001527695.2. Taxonomy (NCBI): domain Eukaryota; kingdom Metazoa; phylum Chordata; class Lepidosauria; order Squamata; family Viperidae; genus Protobothrops; species Protobothrops mucrosquamatus. The sequence continues at coordinate 238,941 of NW_015388601.1, forward strand.
CCCACCCTCCACGCATTTCAGGCCACGGTTCCTCGGACCCAGAGGGTAGATGCAAAGGAAAGCGAGGCCCCCCCGAGACCCACAGGAGGAGCAGCCAAGGCTGGGCGGAAGGATTCGAAGACGGCCACTCCTTTGCTCCGGTCTCTGGGATCCGCACCGGCCCGAATGCCCAAATTTCCAGCGCTGGGATCACCTCTTGAGGAGTGCGGACCCAGCCAGGGTGTTGGCTGAGGCTGGGAAGGGGCTCCGGCAGGGAAAGAGCCGGGAGAGAAACGCCAGAGGCTTAGCTGGGGGGTCTCCAGCAGCCGCCTAGCTTCCTTCTGGACAAAGGGGCAGAAAAGGACGGGGGCCCTGAGCCACGGACTGGGGGCCACTGGGGGATTCCCCATTGAGCCCTGGGACCTTTGGGACTGAGCTGCCCCAGGAGCAGAGGCAGGAGCCAAAGAGAAACCACAGACCGCTGGTCCAGCGGCCGAGGAAGGAATTGAAAATAAAGTTCTATATCGGGGTAGTCAACCTTGGCTCTTTTATGACTCGTGGACTTCAACTCCCAGAATTCCTGAGCCAGCACAGCTGGCTCAGGAATTCTGGGAGTTGAAGTCCACGAGTCATAAAAGAGCCAAGGTTGACTACCCCTGTTCTATATTGTCATTTGGTTTTAATGCCCAGCGCTTCTCCCCTCCAGATCGATAGCTACCTTTACTTATTTACAACAGTTATAGCCCACCTTTACTATTTTTTTTTTTATAAATAACTCAAGGTGGCAAACAAACGTAACACTCTCCTTCCTCCTCTGACACTCCTCACGACAACCACCCTGTGAGGTGGGCTGAACTGAGAGAGGGAGGGAGGGAGGGAGGGGCCGGCCCACGGTCACCCAGCCAGCTTTCACGGCTGACGTGGGACCAGCCATAGCTGAACCACTGGGCGAAAGTTAAATCCGTATGGATCGAAAGCAGCATAAAAAGCAAAACCCTAAATAATTCTAAGAGTCCCAGCAAGCATCACATCGTGCCTGCTTGGATGTCAGAATGTCATCAATCAATCAATCAAACAAACATCCATCAAGCTTTTGTTGCGGGAAATCTGAGTGTGTCATTTTGCGACCGCTTCCCGGCAGCCGAGAGCAGGGGAAGAGCGTGGCACGGAGGGTCAAAGCAGCCCAGCCCCCTCCCCGTGGCTTCTTCGGGCCCCTCCAAGCCAGCCAAGCCCCAAGGGGGTTTCCCCACGCCCACCCACAGACCCTCTTCCTTCCTGACTGGGGGGTGGAGCGCCTGTCCCCACGTCGGGGGGCCACACCTGCGGAGGGGAGGCTCACCTGCGACTGTCTGACGAAGATGCCGTGGTTCTCCTCGCAGGTGAAGTATCTCCTGCCCTGCACCGTCCCATCGTTTTTGCCTCTGGCTTCGTCCAGGATGACGCCGACCCATTTCCCTGTGGCAAAGAGGGTGGCCCCCACGTACGCCACCGTCCCACGGTGCCCCTTGCCAATCACTTCCACCCGGGCGCCCACTTTCAGGGGCTTGCCGCTCGCTTCCGCACTCATCCTGGCACTGGCGCTGGAGACCTAGAAGAGCCAACGCGAGAAGGAAAATGGTTGGCCGGCTGCCCATTCGTGGCTTGCAGGTTTTTTGACCGGCTTTCCTGCGGGACCTCGAGGCAACCCACATAGGGAGCTCTCCTCTTATTTCCCCCCCCAATGACGATCCTGTGAGGCAGGCTGGGCTGAAGGAACGTAACTGGCCCCCAGTCACCAGAGAACTACCATGCTGGGGGGGGGAGAGGTTAGACCAAAACAGCCCAACAACCCAACTGCTAACCGAGACGCTAACAACAGAGGAGAAACGAAGGCCGTCCCACCCACCCGGAGACCAAGGGCCGCCTTGAGCCGGAGAGGGAGCAGGAAGAGGCCTGAAAGCCCGGGGGCTGCCCCCTGCCTCTCCTTCTGGGACCGCTGGCAGCCCACAGCCTCCTCTGGACGCCCTGGGTTGGGGATCCCCAGAGCAGCCGCTCGGCCACTGGCGCCCTCCCCTTCGGGCTCTGGTTTCGACGCTGCCCTCGTGGGCCCTGAGGGAGGCCTCGGGAGGGGAAAAGGCCCTTCGGAGTTTGGGGGCCGGAGCTGCTGGCTCTGCGACGTCTCTGGGCTCCTGAAGACGGCCAACGCGCCCAGAACGGGATAAACCGGGCCGAGTCCAAACACCCGGAGCCTCTCTTGGCAAACTCCAATGTAAGCTTGGGGACCCAACCTGGTCTGGCCCAGCGGTGCCCCCGGCATAAGCCCTGCCCCGTTTGGAAGGGAGCTGGGCATCCTGCCCGGTGTGGAGCCTCCATGCAGAGAGGACGGGCAGAGCTGCTCTGGAGCACCCCAAGAATCTCTCTGTAATCAGAGATGCGGAAATAAATTGCACAGAGAAGCTTCTCCCAGTTGGTTCCCTTGGCTAAGTTCATTCCACTCTGGTGGAAAAGGGCCCTGGATCGGAAGAGAGGAAGACCCCCTCAATGGGGATCAAAATGCCCCCAGACGCGCCTCCCGCAGCCTGGCGCTTGGAAGGAGCCTCACCCTGGGCCGGCTGCCTCTCCAGGCCCCCCAGACACAGGCGCTGCCAGGGCTCCCAAGCCGGAAGGCGCCTGGCAGGGACCCCCTGGCTCTCCTGCCCCCGAGTTTTATTTCCTGCATCAGCCCAGACCCTCCTGTTCCCGTCAAGGGCCTCGTCCCAGCCCAGAAGCCCCACCGAGGGAGCAGGAAACAGCACAGTAACTCCTATTAAGTCTTTCAGGGCCTGCTCTCCTTGCCCCACAGGTCTCAGGGCAGCAGGCCTCTGAATGAAGACCCAGGAGAAGAACGGCCAAAGGGCCCCAAAGGGAAGCCCTCGGCTGTCCAGCCAGATCAGGGTGGGGGGGAGCTGCTTCGCCCCCGCCTCTTGGCGTATGGCAGCTTGGCAGGATAGGGTGGGTGCCAGCTGATTGACAGTTAAGGTTATTATCTGTTTTTATTTATTATTTATGTATTTAACAGACTTATATGGCCACTCATCTAGTGAAACATAACTCTGTGCAGCTCAAACAGCCATAAAAATAAAAAATCTGGTCCCTGACCAGCACCCTTATTGCCAAAAGGTGGCCCTTAATACAAGCTCTGGAGTCTCCGTCTTCCTCCAGCAGCCCTCCGGGCATCCCTCAGGCCACTTCCGCTCCTGGAGCTGGCTCAGAACCCGGGGTCCACCTAGCCAGGTGCAACCTCAGCCAAGGCTGTGGCCCCTCGCTCCTTCCAAGCAGCAACTGAGGCTGCTTCCACTGAGCTGTGCCCAGAGCTGCTAGCCCAGCTCCCTCTGGAACGCCACCGGGGTCCGTCCTTCCTTCCTTTTCCTTCCTTCCTTCCTTCCCTCCCTCCCCCCCTCCCTCCAGGGCACATAACCAGCCTGGGAACCCCAACACTCTCCAGGGAGCTCTTCCAGCTGCCCCCTCCCTAACGGGGGATGAGGAGCTGCAAGAGGGAGGCCGGCCTCGGACTCAGCCACTTCTCTGAGCTCACCCCCACATCCGGTCAGGCTCAACTCATCTTCCGCCAGCGTCACTCGAGGTGTCTCTGCACCCACTTCACCCCCCGGAATATCAACACCCACCCACCCACCCACCCAGGAGCAGCAAACGAGGGAGAGCTCACAGCATCAACATTATTCTTAAAAAATGAACATTCAATAAAACCCGTCATAAAAACACCCACAAAAATGAACTCCCCGGCAGTCAGGAAGTGGCGAAATCAGCCAAGCAAACCCTCCGGTGTGACTCCCAGCCACCCCCTGTTCAGGTCCACCAGCTTTGCTCCCTCCCTCCCTCCCTCTGAAGGTGCCACGTGCAGGAGGCAGGAGGCGGCCACGGCTGCCCGGGCCTGCTTCAGCTGAGAGCCACGTGCCTTTGGGGCCTCTGATCGGCCTCACAAATCTCTCATGCCCCAAGACTAGAATTTGGGCCTGAAGCCACCAAGGACTCAGCTTGCCCAACCCAATGAGCCAATGACCGACATCTCAGGAGAACGCCGACTGCGGGCGAGATGCCCCTTGGCCCTCCGACCGAAGCGCCCCTGCCTTCCCACCCGCCCACCCGCCCCAGAGAGCAGAGGGCTCCCCCACTGACAGATGACCGGATGGGCACAGCTGCGAATGGAGCCGGCGGCTTCCCTGCTGCAGCAGAGGCTTCCAGGCAGAGGAACCCAAGAGAGGCTCAAGGGCAACCCGTGCGGAAGCGCAGATAAATGAAGGGACCAAAGCCAAAAGACCCAGCGCCCAAACTGAGGGAGAAAAGCCCAAATCTGCCTGGCAAAGAAGCTGCCTGGGCAGCCGAGGATCGGAGGAGGAGGCGGAGGGCTGCCAGGTGCCTGGATGATCTTCCGACTTGATTCCTCTGCAAGGAACAGCAGCTGCCCCAGAACCACCGTCTGCCCCTCCTTTCCCAAAGCGGCTACTTCAGACCTCTCAGCCCCAGTGGGGGCCCAGGAGGGTCTGCCCGTGTGGGGCATCCAGGCCAGAGGAAAGGAAACCCCCCCCCCTCTCCCAGCCCCACCCTGGGCCTTCTCCTGAGTCACTCCCAGCCAGCCGAGGGAACGTTCAGCCTGGGGAGTGGCCCTCCAGGCCCCGATCCTTCCCCTGTGCAGAGTCAGGGCGTCCGTCTCCAGCCAGCCAGGCATCCTCAGCCTGAGCTAACTGAAGGACGACTGGGCCGGTCGATCAAGATTTTAAGTGACTGTTTTATTTTCTACTGTAACAGAACAAAGAACCAAAAGCAAAGCATGAATGAAGGTATGAATCTGGGGCAAGCAAGCAAGCAGGCAGGCAGTGTTGGCACAAGCCAGGCTGAGTGGCGTTTCCTTCCCTTTGCTCATAACCCCTGGCCGGTCCTCACCCGTCCTCCCTGCTCCATGCAGCACTGGTCACTCCCAGAGGGAAATGTGGCTGGGTCAGAAAGGCGGGATGTAAATTGTGGAAATAAATCAAACCACTCAGGCTCACCTCCTCCCGAGGACATACACCAATTCTGCAACGGACTATCAACAACCAGGAAGGGAAAATCTCAGTTACGGTGCTAGCCAGGCCAGGCCAGGCCGTAAAGTCCGGTCGCTCTCTCCTGGGAAGGCCCAAACAAAGAAGCTACGGCTACTGGCTACTACCTGGGCTGACCTCCCCAAATCCAAATGCAAGGCAACCCCCCAAATGCTGTTCACCGTCCTGTGTCTAGTCCCACAACCTCCCGGCATTCTGAGAGAAATCAAAAGGAAAACTGCCACGAAACTGGGTAGGCGCCACTCTTTCCCCTTTGCCCACCGGCCCTCTCTCTCTGGGGGCGCCAGGCCTGAAGGCTCCACCCGTCCAGCTGTTCTGGAAAGGCACCTGGAGCTCCAGAAGGTTTCCTCATCCTGCATCAAACGGTTGGCAGGTCCCAGCTCGGAACTGGCCCAGGGATGGGGTCCTGGGGTCCTTTCCCAACCTATCCGGTGAGGCTGCCCAGGAGTGATCCCGGGGGGGGAAACCTCTCTCCACCCCCACCACCCCCCAGCTGAGGCCGCTGGGGCACAGCAGCCTTCCCACCTGGGCAACGGCTAAGGGAAGCCACGGCCGGCCGAGGGAAGCGGGCTGCATTTTGCATTCGAATGGGCGGACAGCTTCCTCCTCCGGCCTCAATTAATCAGGCAGGGTCGCTGCAGGAGAGCTGAGCAAGGATCGGGTGGCTGCCCGAGTAGCGGAGGCAAGGAAGGCGCAGCTGGAAAGCCTGGGAATGTCGCTCTCCGTCTTCGAGCCGCTTGCGCTTCCAGGCTTTGCGAAAGCGAAGGAAGAGGAGGCTGCTCCCAAGTCCCCAGAGCCCAAAGCACGTTGCCACAGGCCCTCTGGAGGTGGGTGGGGGACGGAATCGGAACGAAACGGCAAAACCCCCCAAGAGGAAGGTCCACGGAGGGTGCAGGGGACACCCGGACCACAGCGGGGTGGCAGTCTGGGGTTTTGGGGACCGTCCACGGCTCCCCTCGGTTTCGGTGGCCAAGAAGGGGCAAGGAGCCAAGAAGGGGAAGGGAGAAGCACCGTGCCCAGGTGCCCAACTGGCTGCCAAGAAAGCCAGAGGCAAGTCCCAACTGCAGAGGCTTCCCCGGCAGAGAGGACCATCGGCCCACGTCCCTCCTCCTCTGGATGCACAAAGCATGGCGAGGGGGGCACCTTTCCCCTCGTTCTCTCTCTCTCCCCCCCCCATCCACCCAGCTGCTGGCCTCCCTCCCCTGCCTGGAGAGCCACGCAGACCCTGCAGCAGACCCTGCAGGTCGCCCGGTCCTGCCCCCCCCCCGTTGCCACTCACCTGGCCATAGGGGTGTCGCTTGAGCTGGGCCATGCTGAGGCTCTTCCCTGCCAATCTTGCTCTGGGAGGGCAGGCTCAGCTCCTAGCAGGACCCCCCCTTTATGCCAGGGAGGAAGCGAGCATCCCTCCCGGGGAGGCCGAGGGAGGCGGAAGAGGCCTTTTTGTGGGAGAGGCCCCCGAGCCCCCCACACACAATCCTGCCCAGCTGATGGAGACTCACTCTGCGCTAGTGCTGCTCCAGACTCTTGTCACAGGGACTGCCAGCCCACTGGGTCCTAATGCTAGCTTGTTCTGCCCCGAGACCCACAAAGGCAACGCGGGCAGAGACCCAGACGGCCCCCAGCTCTGCGACTGACCCAAACAGCCGCCCAGGGCAGGACCTGGCAGCCCCAGCTCAGCTGCAGGAGGCCCCATTCAGGCCAGGAAGCTTCCAGAGAACCACCAGGAGGACAAAAGCATCATGCCCAGCTCTAGGCCTCTGGGCTCCACTCTTCCCAGGAACAACACACACACACACACACACAGCCTCCCTTTTGACCAGCCGGGCATTCGTCGACACCCCCCCTGAACTGTTCTCCCCTGGGTTCTCGTGGAGATCAAAAGGGAATGTCGAATGGATTCCTACCCCTGCAGCCGTGGAGCCTCTGGCTGGAGCTGTGGGGGACGACAGGCGGACCTCCAGGCCCCTCTGGGAAGCCACCCCCAGGACTCGGCTCTCTCGAGGGACACCCAGGGAGGTCCACGGTGAGCAGGTTCCACCGGGCCTCACTCCGGCTCACCCAGATGCTTCTTAGGCTCTCTCCGGGAGGAGAGAGCCTTGAAGACTCTGGGATCAACAAGATCACGCTCCCTCTGCCTCTGTTATACGAGAATCAATCCATGATCATGACTATTAATGACTCCATACAAAACTAGGCTGAATTCGGATTAAAACGAGGGCATAATCTGTCTTCTCCCAAATGCCTGCACTGCACGCCACTTTCTCAAGAACCCTGTCCAAAAAGGAGTTCTGAGGACAGGCCATTGGGCAAAATCCTCTGGGCCATTTCATCAGGCAAGGAAGGCCCACCGACCATTCCTTGGGCCCTCCTGGCCGGCCTCCAGACGGGCAGGGGTCCGGAGACCACCCTGAAGGCTCAACAACCGTAAGCCAAGAGCCGCTCCGTTCATTGGAACAGACGCTCTGCATGGCCCCCACGGAAGGCATCGTTCACCCCAGCAAAAGGCTACGTGATTTCTATCCTGAAAGCGCTCCAGAAACCCTCCGCGCAGATCGCCAAGCCGGCTGCAAGGGGCCCTCGATGCAAAGTATGCAACTGAAAATGCAATGACAGGGGGGGCCCACAAAGCAAGCTCCCCTTGCTGCCTCTGGGGCCAGACAGCAAAACTTGAGTCTATCGACCGATGGGAGCCTGCCTTGGTCCGCATCGCCACGCTCCACACGACAGGCTTTCACCACATGTAGCAGAACTGCGTCTTTAAAGAAGAAAGGAGGCAGAAATTGGTAACAGCAAAAAGGCAAAGTTTGGCAAAGCTTAGCACAATCGATACGGCTGAACAGAGAAAAACTGCAAGATTTTGGTCCTAGTTAATGCAACCATTTTGGCAAGGTAAAAAAAAACAAAGTCTTGCACAGGAAAGGAGGCAATTAGGAAACTCGGACACATCCCCTGACCGAGGACGGAGGTCTCCTGCCTCTCCCTTGGCCCAGGGCTACGAAAGAGCCCCGAGCAAAGCCGGGCTCTTAAGGGAGGCAGGCCCAGAGTCTCTCTGGGAGGACACCTTGCGGGGGTGTGTGTGTGTGTGTCTGGAGCGACAACCGCAGCAAAAGACACAGCTAAGCTCTACAGAGACGTGTGACACGAGAGTCACGGGATCCCCCCACCTGAGCCCTAATCCCACCGCATGAGTGTCCCCCGACCGCAACGGCAGACGGACTCGGCTAACGTTCGGATCTAACTGACCAAGTTTCAGTGATGCAATTTTGGGCCATGCTCACCTTATCAGAAAAGGTCTGGAAAAAATCAGCCCACACCTCTGCCTGGTGATATTACTGCCCTGGGTGGCCTCCCAAGGAATTAGGAGTTTCAGCTCCAGCCTTCCCCCCAATTTGTTCACATCTGTACTAGGTAAGCGGGGGGGGGGGGAATAATTGGGCATGACTAGGTAGGTGCATTTCTAGGTGAGATGCGCGGGAAACAAATCTAATAAATAAAATTTAAATAAGGTGCCCTTGAACCTCTCCAGCATTTCGTCCTTCAGTCCAAGGACAAAACATCTGCCTTTCATGCCAAGAAAACTGGGGGGGGGGAGAGGACTTTCATGGCAGCCTCATGCGAGAAAAGCCGGAGCCTCAAAGCAAAATGGCTTCATCAGCAATAACAGCATCTCTGGTGAAATTGGCTGACTTTGGGAGGCTGCTTTTTCTTCCTTTTATATCTTTCTATTTTAACACATGTTATTCAGAGACTTTTTACAACTGAGCAGCGTATAAATTGCAGAAATAAATATTATGGAAGACTCCTTCCAAAAGCTAGATTAGCTTTGACATTATTATCCTTCTGGAAGCTTTTTTAAAAAAAAATTGGAGAGAATATTGCTTACGCATTGATACTCCTCTAAGTTATTTTCATTTTTGTAATTGACATACTGCTTTTAATTATCATTATGCATCACTGAGAATTGTTTGACTGTGGCAGTTTAGAAAATTAGTATATGAATGACCCACCTCCACCACGCTCCTAAATCAAGAGAGGTCGAGATGAAAGAATCTCCCGTCCCCTGCAGAGTCCGTTACAGACCCTGGAGCGTATATAACTCCTCTGTCTGTGCCTTCTGAGAAATGACTTGGCTTCCATTCACAGGCCTTTTTCCCCCTTTTATTGGGAGAAACTTTATTTTCAGAATTCTGACCTTGCAGGGTGGGGGGGGGAGGGAGGGAATAGACCAACTGTAACTGGGACTGAATAATTTTGCACCACGGTACCCAGAAGCCATGAAACCTTCAGGGCTAAAACCTTTCTGGATTCGGTTAAGTCTTCTTCCTCTCTGAACAGCCGGCTACTCCAAGAGACAGCTACGGTTTTATGTGTTCTCTTTGCCTTGGCACAACGACAGTATCCATCTAAACTAGGGTTAGGCCACCTCGGCCCTTTTATGACTGGTGGACTTCAACTCCCAGAATTCCTGAGCCAGCCATGCTGAGGGGAAAGGGAGAGGTTTCCATGCTGAGCCAGGCTGGCTCAGGAATTCTGGGAGTTGAAGTCCACCAGTCATAAAAGAGCCAAGGTTGCCTACCCCTGCTCTAAACTAATAAAGTCTACATTAATTAACATTAATTATGCTTTCATATGCTCCTCTAACTGAGGGGTCTTCAAACTTGGCTCTTTTATGACTCGTGGACTTCAACTCCCAGAATTCCTGAGCCAGCCATGCTGAGGGGAAAGGGAGAGGTTTCCAAGCTGAGCCATGCTGGCTCAGGAATTCTGGGAGTTGAAGTCCACGAGTCATAGAAGAGCCAAGGTTGCCTATCCCTGGTCTAACCCAAAGGTGATCCACAACAGGAGGAGGAAGGAAGCACCATTGAATCAGGGTATCAATAGATCAAATTCAGAAAGTATTTAAGAAAGAGCATTTGGCTGTGCAGAAGGAGAGGCCTGGCAGCTCCTCTGTCCCTGGCCCTGGCTGGGTCCAGCCCGCCATCAGAGCCCCCCCTCCCTCCAGTGCATCTCAGAGAGGCAGACCCCCAGGAAAGGGCAGGGGAGCGGAAGACTACCTTGCCTGGGTTTTCCAGACGGTGGAGACAATAAAGTTTCCCCCAGGCATCTCTCTGGTCTACAGACGCTGAGAGGCTTTGCTTGGCTCCCACGGGAAAGAGGGCCCTGCAGAGCGAAAGCTGCGAGCACGCAGGGATGACGGGCCAGCGAGCAGACGGGCTCTTCGCAACGTCTTTGGGCAAGTGAGACAAGCTGTGTTTGTGGACTGAGGTCGCTCACAAATGCTACGGACAAGACTACGGTCTGAAGCAGGCTGAGAGCTCTAAAGAAGAAACAGCCTCCTTGCTCAACCCCCAGATGGCCCCTTCAGAGGGTCTATCTATTTCATTTTCTAATCACTTCTGGAAAGAATTGTTGGTTGCTTTTCAGCCATTAGGAACCTTTGGGTCAACCAGTTGGACAGCACTGGGGAAGCTTCCTTCAATCCCTACCGGAAGTAAGTTTTAAGTGCTTAGGAAAAAAAATTGAGGGAACAGCAAAAGGGTGATTAAAACTTTTGATTTTGGGAAGTTACAAACAGACTAAAGGTCCAAATAAATTTGAAACGTTGGCGGTGTGCATAGCTCTCGGGCCCCTCGGGAGGGCCTGTGTTACATGGCTGTTCCGCACGCTGCGCCGGTTGCCAGTTTGCTTCCAGGTGCGAATCACGGGGTGAGTTGCCACCTTTAAAGCCCTTCGTGGCAGGGGAGACCTGCGCCCACCCCCCAGCCGAGCTTCCGTCAGGGCCTGAAGGCCTGGGCCTGCCAGCTGGCCTGGGAACCCAACGGGGGGGGGGGTGCCCCATTCTAGGGGCGGCTACTGGATTAAGAAAAGCCCCCACCTCTCCAGGTGTGCCTTGCGTTCCCCTCCTCCACCTCTCTGAACTGCACCTACTTTAGGGCTGTTATTTATTGTTTCATCATTTTCACATCTACCAGTTTGAATGCTTGCAGGCCGCCCAGAGTTACCTCCAGGTGAGGTGAGTGGCATACATAAAAATACATACATAAAGAGTTTGAAATTATAAAGAAGCCTTCCTGTGGGAAAATGTTTTTGTTTTGAATTTAAAAGAATAATAAAGAGTTTTAAAAATGGACACTAGAGGGAACCAGAGGGAAGTACGGTAAATATTACAATTAAAGGAGAAGAACACATAATTCCCACTTACAGAAGATGTAAAATTTTCTAACACTGGATGTACGGAAGGATATTTTTTGAACAAACAGTAGACTCAGGAGTTAATCTTAATAGTGTCAACAGAGACATCTGCACAGAGATTGTTTCTAAAAGATGTTATGGAAGAGAAACAAGTTTTACCTAAGAAGACTGAGTTTACAAATGACCGTCTACAAGAATCGCACGGAAAAAGGTGCCCAAAGAAAGGGGCTGAAACTGTCTTTAGAAGCTCTTTGCTCACCTGGGACAGGTGTGGGAGCCACATCCAGCCATTCAACTCCCCCTGAAGGGGATTCTCCTTAACAGCTTTCCTAAAATTGGTGCTGAAAAGCTTTTATATATTAATTCCTTCAATTCCTGCTGGGGAAAGCCCATTTGTCATCCAGGATTTTACTAGCTACCGATTCATCAGTCCTCCCGAGGGCCCTTCTGTTGCCCCCCCCAAGTGCCCCCAAACTCCAGGTGCAGCCAGCGGCTGGTTCACCTTCCAGCCAGGCCATCCCCCAAAGGGAAACTGGAGCCCACCAGGCATTAGGACCCTGAAGGCGTTACAGCATGGGTATCTGCGCACTGGCAGACGCCACCATTTCCCAATTTCGGGAGCGGGCGAGCCCCCTTCTCCGGAGAGGGGAGCAGGGCGGCTGCAGCAGCAGCAGCAGCAAGGGGGCCTGGCGCAGGGGCTGGGCGGTGCCCTTCGCCCATTTTTCGGCCTTGTTTTTTCAGCAACAGCCGGAGCAGCTGAGAGGAGACCAAGAGAGGGAGGATGCTCTCCGCTGAAGGGTAACCATAGCAACGCGGAGAGCGCCGAGGAGGATGCTGGCTGATAACCAGGTGAGCTGCTTTTGGTGCAGGGTGGTCCCCTCCAGGTGGGTCAGCCCAGCTCCATCCCTGGGGGAGGGTGTCTGTCTGGGGCCTCCTCGGTGGTTTTTCCTTCATTTCACCTTCACGAGAGGCACCCCCAGAAACCCCCCAACCTCCTCCCGCCCTTCATCTGTTCTCCATCTGCCCTGCCTTTCTCTCACTGCGGGACCCTTAACCGAAGAGCAGCGCAGCAGGGCTTGAGGCGCCCAAAGGGAAGGGCCTCTCTGCTCCGTCCCCTTCGGCCCCAGCTGCCTCCGACTAGGCACCCCGCTCCCCGGAGCCACTATGGCTACTTGAGAGGCTGGAAGCCACCAAGCCTGCCTGCCTGCAGGTAGGGGCAGATGGGGGAAGGCCACTGGCCACCACAAGGCTGCAAGATGGCCTGGGCCAATTCAGGAGCAGGGCTGCCTTGTCCGGATCAGGCTGCTAGCGGAGCTTTCTGGATTAATTACTGCTCTCCTTTTGACCGGATATGCTAAAGAGAAAAAGGCCACAGCAGGGCCTCCAAAGAGCTCTCGGTGCTGCTCCCAGCTATAACCCCGTCAAGGGGAGACAGGTCTCCTCTGGACCACAAGGAGCCCTGACCGGCTCGCTCAGGGAGATCTCCATTTGAAAGGCAAGGGCTGAAAGGGGTGCCCCAGAGTCCTCTCTACTGCCCATCAACGCCTACAGCACAGTTCAGGACCGATCGTGTAGGAATTCACAGCCGTGACTAAACAAGAGGTACCTTAACACGACCAGAGCTAAGATAAATGCTAGGGTAACACTGTCTTCAAATCCCACTTGGAATTTAACTCTCCGTTTTTATTTATACGTGGAAGGTTGGGGTTTCTGGTGCATTAAAAATCAAGATACAAACAGAGCAATCACCAACCAGACTTGGGGGAGGGGTGGTGGCATGGAAGCCCTTTTGTCTTTCCCAGGAAACCAGTGCAGAATTCTGGGAGTTGAAGTCCACAAGTCATCAAAGGGCCAAGTTTGAAGAGCCCTGGCTTAGACAAACTAGTTCTTCCTATTTACTCTTGTGAGCTGCCAGATAGCAAGTTTTCTGCTCCAACTCCAGCTGGATAATGACTTCCCTCGTTTGACTTATTTCCCTCGTTATTTTTACAAATAACTGAAGGTGGTGAACAAATCCAACACACCTCCCCCCTCCTAGTTTCCTCACAACCACCAGCCTATGAAGTGGATGTGAGGGGCGGAGAGAGACTTGGTTTCATGGCCAAGGCAGAACTTGAACTCATCACACTCACAGTCAGGCCTGGTGCCTTAACCATTATACCAAACTAGCTCTTAGCAGGTGTCAACAGCCTGCTAGATCCTTCCTCCTCGTTAACGTGTAACCTTCCCTTGCTGGTGCCTAAAGTAATCAACTCCAGGAGTGGAGGGGGGGACAGAGAGAGAGAAAAGAGAGAGAGAAAAGAGAGAGGGTGTGTGGGGTTATAAAGCTTCCCCAATGAAAGTAACCCCTTCCTGAGTCTAACTTTGGAAACCATTCCCAGTACTCAGATTCACTGTGGCAGACTGGGGAAAGACGCCCTAAGAAATTAACAGGGAAAATGTTAATAAACACGATCCAGTTTATTTGGTCCTGGCGCCATTTTCAAGGTATCAGTCCTGCAAATTCTAAATTATCCAGCAACACAAGAATGTCTGAAAATCTTGTAAAATGCAACGTCACGTGACTGTGTCAACAGTTCCAACACTTCTAGTCGCTTTTGTTAGCCCAGCCCTGTCTCACTGTTAGGTGTGACATCACGCAATCAGCATTTGTGACCTCCTCCCGTCTTTCCCTTTGACTCTGGCTTGTTGGAAGCGAGCAGTGAAGTTTGCCAATGGCACAGGACGACGCTGTGGGCGTTGCAGTTGTGTGATTGCATGGGGATGCTGTCACGGCTGCAACTTCCAGGCTAGAGACTTGTTCGGTGACACCATAACGTTGAATGTCGCTGAACAGTCGTTACCCGAGGAGTTCCTGTATTATAATGTGAGAGCCTGAAGCTTCCCTTTGACTGATCAGAGCCCATCTCCAGAGCACTCAGGATCTGACATAATTATTAATACTTCATTAACTTTACATGCCCCCCCCCCGACTCCCAGCAACTCTGACCTAAACTTATAATCCCGCCAGCCTGCCCAGTTCAGCAGAGAAGGTGGCATCCCAGCCTCTCGTCAGCCTCTTCCACCCTCCAAGTGAGCTAAAAGAGCACATCAACCTCCAGGCAGATCAACTGGGGGGAGGAAATAAATGCTCCGCTCTATTATTATTACTACGTCCTCCATAAACCCCATTTGGATGGCCAAGCCCAGTTCAGGCTCTCACAGGGCCAAAAGGACGGAGACCAAGTGGAGCAAG
>NW_015388601.1:254642-284548 GCF_001527695.2 Protobothrops mucrosquamatus
TTCCCCCCTCCCCCTCTCCGCCCTCCTCCCTCCTCCCTCCCCCCCCCTCCAGCCGGCTGCCTGGTCCGGGAGCTGATCGACTTCCTGGGCAGCAAGAGGCGCGTGACGCGGCCGGTGCTGCACCTGCTGCTGGTGCCGCAGCTGACGGAGCTGGACCTGGGCCAGTGCTCCCAGCTGGTGACCCGGGACGTGGCGCAGATGATCTCCAGCCGCTGCAAGGTGGACGGAGGGGCGTCTGGGGGGGGTCGGGGGGAGGCTCCGGTTTCTGTGGTCCTCTTCTCTGGCCCCGCATGGCCCGGCTGCCCCCTTCGATTCACCCCAGGAAGCCTGCTGGCTTGGCTTGGCGGGTGATGCCTCCTGTCCAGTTCTGGTTCCTCTTGGAGTGAATAAGGAAATGGGGGGACATGGCAGGAATTGTCTGCTTTAGCCGAGCTGTGAGACGTCCAGCCCTTCCTTCTTTCCATCCTCAGTAGGAACTCTGAACGCCTAATACGATAACTGAGCCAATCAAAGCAAAGAGGATTTGGGATAAAATGAGGGTTTATTGATTTATGTCCCATCAGCCAACGTACAGGGGTTAAAATGCAAAATACCAACAAACCACCTCCCAGTATCCAAGATTATAACCCGATGGGGGAGGGATACCCCACGTCAGCCGACTGGCCTCAGGATCTAAGCAGGGTGAGGCCAGGAGCCATAAAATCTGCCTCTCTCGCTCGAGGTGCTTCAAGTTTGTTTCTGGAAAGGAGAAGCAGTTTTTCAGAAGTGGCCACTTCGTGGTTGTCCTCTGGTTTCCTTGCAGCAGGATCGGATCCCAAGGCTGTTGCACCCTTAAAAGTTCCGTCCTGCCTTCGCTTCGTTCAACTTGTGGCCACTGAAAGCACAGACAGAAAAGGTTCCAAGGCAAGGATTCATTGAAGGCAAAATACAAAATAGGCCCATGATTTATTGAAAGCAGACAGAGGTGGGGAAGGACGGGCCCTTTATGACTTGTGGGCTTCAGCTCCCAGAAGTCCTGAGCCTGCAGACCGTGGTTGGCCCTAGACTTCTGGGATTTGAAGTCCACACGTCATAAAGGGGCCATCGCTCCCCAGCCCTGACTTAAGGGCTTACGTACTATCTTTCAAAACCGGTCTTCCAGAGCTACCTACAGCTAGTATAAAAACATTTAAAACCAGTATCTACAAGTTTAAAACACTAATAAGATTGGTAAAAGGTAAAAGACATTATTTTAAGCTCTTATTCTTTAATTTTAAATTTAATTTAAATTATAAAATCTGTTAACAGTCCAGTATCAAAATTAAAATCAGGAAACAGGTACAGCAGTAAAATCAAGAGTCAAATGTCCCAGGAGAATTAAAATGTCTGCCTGATGTTGAAAAATCTGGGCAGGTCAAGCCGGGCTGTCCCACCCGGTGAGCCCAGGTGTGCCCCGAGAGAGAGCGCCGTGTTTCCTGACTTACATCGCCGCCTTTTCTTCTCTCCCCCCCCCCCCCGGGACAGAACCTGTCCGTGCTGTATCTCCGCCGCTGCAGCCGGATCCCCAGCGATGCTCTGGTGGACCTGATAGAGAGCTTGCCTTCTCTCAAGAAGCTGGACCTGTCGGACACCCAGTGCAACACGCAGGTCTTGTCCGCCGTGGGCTCCACCTGTCGGCATCTTTTTGAGCTGAACATCTCCGACTGCAAGCGGCTGTCTGCGGAGTCCCTCTTCCACCTGGCCTACGACGCCACGGCCGGCTCCTTCTCTTGCCAGGCCCTGCAGGTGCTCTCCGTGCATGACCTGGAGCCCAGTGACAGAAGCCGGGACCTGGTCTGGGCCTTGGCCTTTGTTCTGCTGGCCCTTCCCGCTCTCCTATTCGTGGAAAATGAGTTTGTTTCAGAGGCTCTGGAAGAGATCCTCGGCCAGCAGTTCGCGGCTGCCCAGATCGACCCCCAGTTCCCCTCCCTGGAGGAGCTGGCCCGGCGCAGGATGGCCCTGCGCCCAGACCAGGCCGGCCCTAAGCTGACGCTGCCCCTCAAGGAGCTCCTGGAGGTGGAGGAGACTTTCTTGCCCATCGTTTGTGCCGTCTGCCCACACTTGACCAAAGCCATCGTCCTTCTGGACGATGGTTCTGCCTTGAGCCCCGCCTTCTACACCTGGCACACCCTCACCGACCTGACCTTGGACTGCAGCAGACCCAGGAACCTGGCGGAGCTCCTGCCGGTGGTGGCCATCATCGGCGCCCAGATGCATTCCCTCTCCGTCGACGGCTTCTACGTCCAGGATGAATTGTCCTTCCACACGCTGCTCAATCGCTGCCCAAATCTCCAGAAATTCAGTGCCAGCATCTTCCTCTCCCTGAGGGGCCAGGGAAGGCCACCCGCCGAGCAGGATGCTGTTTTGGGGCCCCCCGGCTTCTCCGATCTTTCTGAGTTTACCTTGAGCCTTTGCCATTTGCACACTTCCGCGCCTTCCCAGCCTATTCCGAGATTGAGAGCAAACCTCGTGTCCGTCCTCCAGAACTCCCCCTGCCTGCAGAGCTTGGATCTCTTCTTCCTGCCTTTCTGCCTGGATGAGGTGTTCGAGAAAGTGCTGGAGCCCCGGGGCGCCGCCCTGGTGCACCTCCGCTACCTTTCTCTGCTCCAGTGCCAGGTGTCCAGCAGCACCATCCACCTGTTGCTGGCTGCAGACAACCAGCTGAGTTCCCTCCACTTGGACAAATGCCCAGACATCTACCGGAGCGACTATGACGAGCTTCTCCGAAAAGTCAGCCGGGAAGGCCTTGACCTTGACATCCAGTGGCAGTGAAAGCCCAGAAAATCAGCTTTGTTTATACTGAGGCCAAAGTAGAGGAGCCTCTGCTAATAAAGTTTGTATTCTCTCCCACAGTCTGTCTGGCTTCTGTCGGCACTGGGTGCAGATGCGGGTGGCCTTTGTGGGTGCGACCCGGGAGTCGGTCAGAGGGGGGTGGTCTAGCAACAGTGGAGTTGCTGTTTTGCATCCTCCCTCCTAGAAACCAGTCCAGGGCAAGGCATTCCCAGTCTGGCCCGTGTTCTCACCTGGGTAGGTAGGTGCACCGAAGGCTCTCGGCAGGACAGGCGCTCAGGAGCCTCCTTCTCTAGCTGCTGATATCCTGCAGGGAGGAAGCGGTTCTCACATGTTGGTACGGGTCTCTGCAGGGTGGCGACACACTTGCCGGTTTCCGTGGCCGGGAGCAGACGCCAAATGGGGAGCCTTCCCGGTTGCCTCCGGTGGGAGCTCAGGTAGACGGGCTGAGGGATCCAGAAAAGCCTGGGGGCGATGGAGGCGTTCCTCCCAAGGGTGGCTTAAACTGGAAACCCGGACCGATCCCTTGGCGCCTGATTGATTTGTGAACAGTTACAGTTCCGAAGCTATTAAGCAAAGGACAGATTACAAGTCCTCTTTGTCAACTTAAACCAGTCTTCACTTCCACGTTATTGGTTACTTCTTAATTACAATTAATTCAGAGCATTTACTAGGACATTTAGGTGCCACCCACCTCATCTAGAGGCCACTCTGTAACCGACAAGGCGAACTTGCCGATTGGTTTAATTTCATGTGCATATTGAAAATTAGCGATGGTGCAATACAGCATTTACAGAAAAGCTGTAGAATCTGCAACCCGGCTACTATTTTTACTCTGACAATATGTGGGAAACCTTGATGCCAGCCGCCTGACGCCCTCGGTGGCTGGTCTGGGTTCCTGCCGTTCATATTTCCACTTCTCTCGGTAGATGTGGAGGTGGGCTCCAGGCACCTGGTGGATTTTTTGGCTGGATGATAATGCAGCCTATTGAATTAATCGTCTTAAATTTACAAGACTTGCTTATTAAAACTTCTAAATATTGAGTTTCAGATTAAATCCCCACTCCAATTTTTCCGACAAAAGAGAACCAGAAAACCATGGATGACTTGGAGGCAACCTCAATCTTTACGACGGTGTGCTTTGGGAAGGACGTCAGCCTGTCGCGTCACCTGAGACCTCCAGCTGTTCCTCCGAATCAAACGGGAGAGCGAGGAGCACCGGGGAAAGCCGGCTCCCAGTCCGTTGAGAAGGGCTGCATTGTTTCCAGCCACGGTCCCCGAAACCCTGCCAAGGAGCGGAGCTGGCCGCCCCACCCGGGCACCCCCTTCCTTGGGGTGGTTTGGGGTCCTTCCCCAGAAGTGGGGAGCTCTTTTCCCTGGAGGGTCTCCGAAAGATGGACCCGAATCTCTGCCACCCAGCCAGCTTCCTGCCTTCCTGGGTTTTTAAAGTAGTAACAGGCTTGCCTGCCATCGAAGATTATCTGCTGAGCCATCCTCTTGGTCTCCAACACACACACACACCCCCAGAGCTTGGAGAGGCTCTGTTGCACACACCTATTTTCAAAGTCCCTGGGTCAGGGTGTGAGAGGCTGGGGGGGGGGCAGAAAGCCCACCAGGCATAGGCCGATTTGCTTTATTTCATCCTGACACTAATAGCGTATTTGCACTATTGCAGCAGCTTTTGTTCTCGCTCTTGGCATTTCACTGCGATTGCTGGCTCATTTAGAATTTGCCTCCCGCACCCCCCAAAGCGTTTAAAGAGGTAACCCCGGGATAATTATAATGAATAGTGTATAAACAAAGGGTAAGGTTCCTCTGGAACCTCCAGCCACAGTAACAAGGGAGGACCTGCTCACAAAAGGGTTGCCTTCAATGGGGAGAATCCCACAGCTGCCCCATTTCTCCCCCTGGCCTGGGGAAGATTTACCCAAAGTAAATCAGACGCTCCGCCAGCGTTAGGGTGGGCCCCAACTCCCCGACTTCCCTGGCCAGCGAGAGACTTGAAGCTCGCATCTGTTACCAGTATTCAGGTCAAAAAGTGTGTGTGGGGGGGGTTGGTT
The DNA here is from genome assembly GCF_001527695.2 of Protobothrops mucrosquamatus. Taxonomy (NCBI): domain Eukaryota; kingdom Metazoa; phylum Chordata; class Lepidosauria; order Squamata; family Viperidae; genus Protobothrops; species Protobothrops mucrosquamatus. The sequence goes on from NW_015388601.1 coordinate 259,511, forward strand.
TGCCCCTCGTGCTCCCCTTAGGAAAAGCCGGCTGATTTCAGCCCCCTCCCCTCCTGGGGCCAATCGGGGCAGCTACGTGGCTGGCTGGGTGATGCTCTCCTGCTAGAGCATGAGAGGCGGCTTTTTTGAGGGGGGGGCACGTTTGGGACCTTGTCTCGGAAGCTGTTGCAAAATGCTTCCCCTGCAGGGAGCAGGCTGCATCCCAAAACACCCCCTGCAAGCTTCCCACCGAACTTCCAGACCCTGGAGATCCCGTCACTTGGAGAGGGGGGGCTTTTCCAAGGAAAGTTCAGGGTTGCTACAGCCTCTACCTTTTTTGAGAAGTTTGCGTTCCATTTTGCTTTGTTTACAGCAGTAAACTCACTACAGATTAGAGTGCAAAACAAACTTGGTTATTGTATTTCAGTAAGAAGGTCCACAATTCACTCTTCCCTTGTCATCAGAATATTCATGGTTTATAAAGACTAGAACCCCACGGCAGAAGTTGGGCAGCCGAGGAAAAAGGACTGATGGGGGAAGCCTGCCGTACTGCAAAGGCATCGCTGGAGACCCGTGTGAGGAGAGACGGTGCTGAAGCTGAGCGGAGCCTCAGAGTCTCTAGGCCAGTGGTTCTCAACCTTCCTAATGCCCGCGACCCTTTAATACAGTTCCTCATGTTGTGGTGACCCCCAACCCCCCATCCAGCTGGCCAGGGAGGGGGGGAAGGCTGTTCCGCCGGCTCCGCCCAGCCTGGTTGGAGAAGCGCCCAGGCGGGGAGAGGGAGAGAGAAAGAAAAAGAGAGAGAGAGAGAGAGCGCCAAGAGGAGGGCAAGGAGATAGAGGAGCGGTGTCTCGGTTCCTAAGACCATGGAAATATGTATTTTCCGATGGTCTTAGGCGACCTCTGTGAAAGGGTTGTTCGACCCCCAAAGGGGTCCCGACCCACAGGTTGAGAACAACTGCTCTAGGCAAAAAACATCAGGAGGTTCTGAGAAACTTAATCTGTCATGACAGCCTGGGAAAAAGAGATTGAAAGCTTTCGTGCAGACCCCGCCCCCCACAAACTCGAACAGAGAACTGGAGGGCCACCCGGGAGACCTCAAGGTCCTTAATTCACAGCATGAGAGAAAATCCAGGGTGAATTTTGTGGAGTTAAAGGGCTTGGCAACTTTGCAGGAAAGCGTTCTTGGATCCATGTTGCCGGGCAGCAGCTTTTCTACTACCTGGCCAGAAAAGACGAAGCAGCCCCCTAACGTTCCCTTCCCAGAGGGCCTGAGACCGCCTGATGGCTTCCCTCCGTCTTGAGGCCCGTGGCCTTCTCCAGCGCATCCCACAGTCTCTTGCCTAGGCCCGGGTCCTGCGCGAGGTCCTGAGGCAGCACCAGGGTGCAGTTGCTGTCGAAGTACTTGCCGGAAATCCCCTCCACTTCCGGGGCGACTGCGCAGTAGAGGGTGCTGGTGGCTCCCTTTTGGGGGCTCTGGGGAGAGAGCAGGGAGAACCTCTCAGAGCAGGCTTCGGGGGGGGGGCAGAGAAAGAGGCCCAGCAGCCAAAGGCCTCCTGGAGAGCGAGAGTCCGGTTCTCTGGGCCCCATTGAGCAGGCACTCTGGACAGCCGTCAGGGAACTCTCGTCTCTGCTGCAGGGAGCTCTGGTGCCCCCCCTCAAGCAATTCCCCCAACCTCCCCCCAGTCCCTTCCCCCCCCCCGCCCATTCTGCTCTGCTGCTGGAGCTGCTGCTTCAGAAGACTCACCCTCATGAAGGGGCTGCACAGCCTGTAGAGCAGGCGGCTGGCCCGGCCGTAGTTGCGCAGGATCTCCGTCCGGACCAGTCCTGGGCTGAGCACGTTGGCCAACACGCCTGCGGAGGAGACAGCCCTGCCTCAGTGAGTGAATCCCAGCAAAAGGAGGCTGGTCTGGGAGCCGCCGGAATGGGGGAGCAGCCCCTCATCCAGCCCAAAAGAGGGGCAGTCCAACAGGGAAAGAGCCCCCAGGCAGCGCCTCCGAGAGGAGCAGTGAGCTGCAGGCCCGGCTGGTGGGAGCATCTCTCAGCACCTGATATTAAACTGGCCCCGGCCCCTCCCTGGTTGGATTCCTTGCCGGACAGGAAGGGCTGACAGGGAGCCCCTGACAGGGAGACTCTGAAAAGGGGTTCACACCACTAACAAACGGCACCAGAGCATGACAACAACCAAGCAGCACCAATTCTCCTACGTGCCCCATGTGAAAGGGGCTGTGGATGTGAGCACCACCCGCCTCGTCCTATGGGAGCCAGTGCTGGACAGAAGCATAAAAGGGAGCTGAAGGTTGTGCGAATGGGGTTCCAGGGAAGAGCACAGGGTCAGAAATGGCAGGCAGAATGAAAGTGGCCAGACGGTCAGGAAGGCAGAAGGGAACAAGGACATCTAAGGAGGAAGAGCAAATCCCTTGAGAGAAGGAGAGGCTCAAGGACGGTCAGGCTGGGTGGGCAGGTGGGAGCCTGGAAAAGAGCGAGGAGCACTTGGGCACGCCGAGCACGAAGGGCTGCCTGGCAGTGGAGAGCCTGCCAGGACGGAAGGTCTGGGGAAGCAGAGGGAGCAGGCTGGATCTCAACAGGTGCACACAGGTGTCATTTCCGCCTCCACCTTCCTCCTTTTGCTATTTCTCATTCTGTTTCTGTGATTTTGCCCAGCAACGGGGACCCTGCAGGAAGCCGGGTGCTTACCGGTGCCCTGGAGCCTCTGGGCCAACTTTATGGTGAAGGCGACGTTCATGAGCTTGGTGCAGTCGTAGGCGTGGCTGGCATTCTTGGGCAGTTCCTCCCCGGTCAGCCACTTCAGGTCCACTTTCCTGACACAGAAGTGCCGGAAGGAAGACACGTTCACGATGCGCGCTGGAGCAGAGGCCACCATGGTACCTGCGCGGAGGATCAGCGAGGGGAACCAAAGCCCTCTGAAGAGCCAGCTCCCACTGGCTGCAGGGAGTCCTTCCCAGCCCCCCCCTTTCCACCCACCTCTCTTCCTGCTCTTTCCCGACCCCAAAGGCAGGCGAAGTTGGGGTTCCACCTCCTTCCTTGATCCATCCTCTTAGTACCCATATTGTAGATAGTTGCCAGGTGCAACTATATTGCAGCCCTCAATAATGGGTGACACCCAGGACTTCTTTGAGACACACACACCCCCCCATTTATTTGCTTGTTTATATACTACAGGTGCTTCTCTTAAAAACAACCAATAAAACGGTAAAAGCAACAATAAAACTAGTAATGGAAAAATCTGGTGCCCCGGCCTCTCTTCTCTAGCGCAGCCCTCCTTCCCCTCCCACCCTGCTCTCCTCCTGCCCCGATGCCTGGGGGAAGAGCCAGTCTGAGGTGCTCTGGGGGGGGGCAGAAGCTTGGGGAGCTGTCACATCCCAAGGGGGGGGCGTTGTGTAGGACAGGGGCTGCCAGGGCAGAGGCCGGCTCCCAAGGAGGCAGAGGATGGCAAGGGAAGGGGCCTGGAGCATGCCCACCCTATCTGCTCTGGTCTGATGGGCAGAGGTCTCTGGGGAGAGGCCCCCTGAAGCCGGCCTGGTTCCTGCTCTGCAGGGCTTTAAAGGAAAAGAGTGGCACCTCCAACTGCACCCAAAGGAAAGCTGGAGGCCGGTGCCATTGGCACAAGAGGGGCGTCGTAAGGATGAAGCCAGGGACGGCCAGTGCTCAGCAGGTTGCTAGTTCCGGACCAGTTTTAACCCCTGGGTGATCTTCGAGGGCAGCCCACGTGGGGCACAACACCACAGAAGGATTTGCAGCGACCTTATTGGGGGCTGCATTTCCAGCTGCCCAGCCCGGCCTGGGTTCCGGCGATCTGCCTAAGTCGGGCCAGGCCCGGTGCTTTTTCTAGGTCCGCCCAGGTAGATCAGTGCTACTGCCTGGCTGTGCAGGGATGGCGGTGAGAGTCTTTTTGTTTGCTTTCCTAATTATCCTCAACATTTGCCTTCTATCCTTCTGGTTCCGAGGAAATCAATTTTTCTTCGGCTCACCCATCCTGCTGAGTTCCCGCTCAGAAATGACTGACCGGGCATTTGGTGCCAGCCTGCATTTCCTTCGCTTCTTTGCAACTTCCTGGTCTCTCATGACCCTCACCAAGGCTGTTTGCCCAGCCTCCTCCAGGAAGTGGCACCATCATAATTGGAGACCATTTGGGGGATCCCATCTTTAGAAGGGCCTGGCCCCTCCCCACCTGGCACTGAGAGAGGAGCTGCCGGATTTAGAGGGTTTGAGGTGATGGGGGAACCCTGGATTCCACGACCTCCAGGCTGCATGCAGGAGAAGCTGGTCCTTACCAAGTAGCAGGTTGGTGAGCAGGAAGGGGCCCAAGACGTTGGTGGCAAACGTGAGCTCCAGGCCCTCAACCGTGATGGCAAATGGCAGGCCTAGACGGGAGAGAAGATGGGGGGCAGCTCAAGAGGGGGCAGGCTTCGGGTTGGGGTCTCTGGGCTCCGGGCCACTGGTCTCGGAGAAGGGTCCGTCTCTTTCTCAGCCTTGGGCCCTTGGGATGGAACTGAAGCTTCCGGGCCTCTGGCCTGCTCCCTTCTGACCCAGAGGGCAAGCAGAGGGCACAGCTGCCCGGTGCCCATTACCTGTGACACCCGCATTGTTCACCAGGATGTGCAGCTGGCTCCCTTCCTCTAGGAACTTCCTGGCAAAGTCACGGACGGAGGCCATGGAGCTGATGTCCAGCAGACGAAGCTGCACCTGGGGGTTCCCCGTGGCTCTACGGATCTCCTCCACTGCAGCCTGGCCTTTGTCCCTGCAGCGGCAGGCCAGGATTGTCCGTGCGTTCCTGCGTGCCAGGTCAAGAGCGACGGCCTTGCCAATTCCTGCAAAGGATGGGCATCAAGAGCAGCTGCCCCGGGGCCCCAGGGAAGCACCTGCCCACCCACCCCCTGTGGGCCAGAGAGCCCGAGGTGGTCAGAAAGGCCGCCGGATTCTTGCAGCATGAGGAAGGCTGAGCTGCGTCTTGCAAACGTCGGGAACTGCAACATCAACTGTGCTTTCTGTCTCTGCCGCGGACTTTGCACACTGAGCAGGTCCAAAGCAGATGGCACAAACTGGGCTGGGCACCATCCAACAGCGGTGCTCCCTTGCCAGTCCCAAGAGTCAAATGGAGGCAATACTGCAGATGCCAGCTGCAGCTGGGCCATCACGGCCGAAAGGGGCCAGGACAGGTGGCGGGTGCAGTCCTGTGAAGGGAAAGGCCTCTCGTGGTGGGAGGGGAGGGGAGAGGGGATCGCAGGTCCCTGGGGGCTGAAGGACTCCCCTCCAGCCAGTGGGCGCCCGAGTCTGAGCCCTGAAGGGAGGGCAGATTGCTCGGTTAAATGCCCTCCGTGAGACCCCTGCATTGGCCGGGGCTGCCCTCCCCAGGGCTCCCTGTTCTTCAGCAGGCAGAGGCTGCCACGTTGGCTGCCCTTATCTCCCTGTGGGCAGGGAGGCTGCAAGCAGCGATGGCCGGTGGACTTCCCATCTTCCTCCAACAGAGAGAAAGACCACCATTTTCTCATATCGGGCCAATGGCTGGTGACCAGGGGTGGAGCTGGCATCGGTGGGTGGTCTTCTGCCAAAGGAATGCTCTCCTCTGGAGGAGAGAAACAGGCTGACACCCCCTCCCTCCCCAAAGCCTGGAGACTTCCCCAACTTATAATCAAATTATAACTGATAGTGTCCTAAAACAGGAGCCTTATTAAATATCAGAGAGCAATAATGTCTATATAGTCAATTGTAATTGTGGGGAAATGAAATGAAGCTTGTCTTAGTCCCCGTTATTCGTCCCTGGGGTGCAACTCATGGCACGTCACCCCTAAGGGGGGGGGGCAGTGGTCTGAAAGGAAGGGACCCTTCCCAGAGGGAGGAGAAGGTGACTTGGCACCAGGCTTTCCCTCCAGGTGCCCTTTGCCTTTTAGTGGGCAGCAGGAAGAGAAGGCCCGGCCCCTCCTTCCCCCAGCTAGTTCTAAACACGGGGGGGGGGGAAGCAGGGGGGGAAGAGCCATTGTCTGGGGGGGGCGGGGAATGCATGAGGGTCAAACAAGGTAATGCCAAGGTCTCCCCCCCCCACCCAGAGCTCTCCCTCTGCCATTTTCCTGCTCAAGCCCACCTGGGGGACAGGAAGAGGCACCGGGGAGTTCAGTTCCCAGTTCCCAAAGGCTGGGCCCGGTCTTGTTCTCCTAAGCCCCAGCAGCTTCTTGGGCAACCATCCTGACTGGCGTTTCCTCTCTACTGTCCCACAAGACGAGGGTCTCATCCTGCCCTCAGCCAAGCATGTTACAATCGGGGAGGGGGGAGCACATCGGCAACAGCCGACTGAACAGACCGGCTTCTTAAACTGCACGCACACACCAACATCAAGATTGCTGCCCCCAGGAATACTTGGGGCTGCTGGTCTGGGGGGGGGGCTTCTTGCCTTGGACAGTGGTCCTGGCAGAGGCAAGTGAGCCTCTTTCTTCCCAGACCCGGCAGCCACCTGCAGGCAACGAGTCCGGACACTCTAAACCGATCAATTCATTTCCTGGGTTTCCTTATGAACATTAACCAGACACGGAGGCTTCATGCCGCGCACTGTATCATCAAGCTAAAAGCCAGAAACCCAGACTAACCAGGATTGTGGAAATGCATCCGCCTAAGACTTGAGCTGGTGTGGCTGAGGGGCCAGACTCACCGCTGCTGGCTCCAGTGACAATGGCCGTCTTGCCACTCAGGTCTACGGGACAAGCATCAGGTCTCCAGCTTTTTCTCCCTCGTGCCCACAGCAGCGCCAGGAGGGCCAGGGAGCAGATGAACCAGAGCGGGTGGGAAAGGAGAGCGGCCCCCTCCATCTCAGGCTCTTTCCAGGAGCAGCCCTGGAAGATGGGTGCCGAGCCAGAGGTCCGAGCTGAAGAGAGAGGAAGGACGCCAAAGCCGCTCTTCTCTGGGCAGAGTCCACGTTCAACAAACGGCCTGCCCATTTCTTGGACAGAAGCCATGCAGCAGAACTTTGGGAAGGCCAACTGGACAGGGCAGGAGAGGGAGGGGGGAGGGGGGAGGAGGGGAGAAGTTATTGTTATTGTTATTTCTGGCTCAGGGTTAAAGCAGATTGCAAGGAGGCCTTCCAAGGAGGTAAGGTGCGTTGCTGGGACCTCCGGCTAGCATAGGGGATATTTCTCCGTTTTGCAGGTGTAGGAGGTGAGACCAGCTCCTTGGAGAAAGGCAAGTGAGGGCAGAGAAGTCCAGGCTGGCTCAGAGAGATCAAGGCTGGATGACCTCCACCCTGAGACACACCCCCCCCGCCCCAGGTTATGTTATGTTGCAGTCCTACAATATCACTGCACCAATGTTCCCGCCATACGGAATGCATTTATTGAGTGTGAAAAGAACATGCTGGGCCCATTTCAGACTTCTTAATACCGTGTTTCCCCGAAAATAAACCCCACCCCGAAAAAAAGACCTACCCTGATTTGTGGGGATGGGCCTAATATAAGCCCTACTCCAAAAATAAGCCCTAATTAGGACCCACTCCGTCCCACCTGGCTGCCGCAATGGGGCAGGAGGCCGCGCGGCACATTGCGCCGCTGCTGCCACGAGGTGAGGCGGGTGGGGGAGGGGGTGGACTGCCCCNGGGGGGGGGGGGGAATGCATGAGGGTCAAACAAGGTAATGCCAAGGTCTCCCCCCCCCACCCAGAGCTCTCCCTCTGTCATTTCCCTGCTCAAGCCCACCTGGGGGACAGGAAGAGGCACGGGGAGTTCAGTCCCAGTTCCCAAAGGCTGGGCCCGGTCTTGTTCTCCTAAGCCCCAGCGGTTTCTTGGGCAACCATCCTGACTGGCATTTCCTCTCTACTGTCCCACAAGACGAGGGTCTCATCCTGCCCTCAGCCAAGCATGTTACAATCGGGGAGGGGGGAGCACATCAGCAACAGCCGACCAAACAGACCGGCTTCTTAAACTGCACGCACACACCAACATCAAGATTGCTGCCCCCAGGAATACTTGGGGCTGCTGGTCTGGGGGGGGGGCTTCTTGCCTTGGACAGTGGTCCTGGCAGAGGCAAGGGAGCCTCTTTCCTCCCAGACCCGGCAGCCACCTGCAGGCAACGAGTCCGGACACTCTAAACCGATCAATTCATTTCCTGGGTTTCTTTATGAACATTAACCAGACACGGAGGCTTCATGCCGCGCACTGTATCATCAAGCTAAAAGCCAGAAACCCAGACTAACCAGGATTGTGGAAATGCATCCGCCTAAGACTTGAGCTGGTGTGGCTGAGGGGCCAGACTCACCGCTGCTGGCTCCAGTGACGATGGCCGTCTTGCCACTCAGGTCTACGGGACAAGCATCAGGTCTCCAGCTTTTTCTCCCTCGTGCCCACAGCAGCGCCAGGAGGGCCAGGGAGCAGATGAACCAGAGCGGGTGGGAAAGGAGAGCGGCCCCCTCCATCTCAGGCTCTTTCCAGGAGCAGCCCTGGAAGATGGGTGCCGAGCCAGAGGCCCGAGCTGAAGAGAGAGGAAGGGCCCCAAAGCCGCTCTTCTCTGGGCAGAGTCCACGTTCAACAAACGGCCTGCCCATTTCTTGGACAGAAGCCATGCAGCAGAACTTTGGGAAGGCCAACTGGACAGGGCAGGAGAGGGAGGGGGGAGGAGGGGGGAGGGGAGAAGTTATTGTTATTGTTATTTCTGGCTCAGGGTTAAAGCAGATTGCAAGGAGGCCTTCCAAGGAGGTAAGGTGCGTTGCTGGGACCTCCGGCTAGCATAGGGGATATTTCTCCGTTTTGCAGGTGTAGGAGGTGAGACCAGCTCCTTGGAGAAAGGCAAGTGAGGGCAGAGAAGTCCAGGCTGGCTCAGAGAGATCAAGGCTGGATGACCTCCACCCTGAGACACCCCCCCCCGCCCCAGGTTATGTTATGTTGCAGTCCTACAATATCACTGCACCAATGTTCCCGCCATACGGAATGCATTTATTGAGTGTGAAAAGAACATGCTGGGCCCATTTCAGACTTCTTAATACCGTGTTTCCCTGAAAATAAACCCCACCCCGAAAAAAAGACCTACCCTGATTTGTGGGGATGGGCCTAATATAAGCCCTACTCCAAAAATAAGCCCTAATTAGGACCCACTCCGTCCCACCTGGCTGCCGCAATGGGGCAGGAGGCCGCGCGGCACATTGCGCCGCTGCTGCCACGAGGTGAGGCGGGTGGGGGAGGGGGTGGACTGCCCCACGCACCCCGCACCCACTTCTTTCAGCCCCCACCCCCAGCCAGGCCATTCGTTGCTCCACCACTGGAGAGAACAGAAAACGGGAAGCAGAATTGGGCCAGCAGCCATGCGGGCTCCTGCTGGATGGGGCTATTGGTGCCGCCGCCACGAGGCGAGGCAGGTGTCACGAAAAATATAAGATACTGCCCGAGGCGGTGTCTTTGGAGGCAAAATAATATAAGACCAGGTCTTCCTTTCAGGGAAACACGGTAGACAAAATGTAGCTCCTGGTGAAAACTGTGGCCCACCTTACGGGAGGAATCAATATGGCGAAGGGTGCACACCTGTTTATCTTTGTTAATTTTTCTGATTTTTCAGATTTAATAAGCCCTATAAAAGAAGATTGCAAATGGGTAGCAATACCAAAAGCCAACAGACAAAACAAAAATTGCAGAAAGCGTTGTGGGTCACTGTGGCGCCTCAGAAACCTTGAGCAACTTAGAGACCGACTGCCCTTGAAGGAGTTCGCAATTCACCCGGTGGATTGGGAAAGTGAGGAATTACTCCTTTGGGGAGGGGACCAACGTAGAGGGAGAAGCCCACTTGCCTCACTCAGACCTAAAGTCCTGGATTTTGTGGCCAGAAACTCTCTGTTAACAGTGCAAATGAGGATTTCAGCAGAAATCTGAGCAGGGGCTGGTAGCGATAAGACGGAGGAGCTGGAAACCTTCCCTGGTAACTTAAGGTTGTCAAAACAAATTCCAAGGCCGAGCTCTGGAGAAATGGAAAATAAAGGAAATTGCTGTACGGGCCGTGACTTGCAGCAGCTAGGTGGGGGGGGGGAGGAGGGGCTAGTCCAAGGCTGATCGCACAGAGCACTTGTGGCAATTCCTATAGTAGAGAGCATGTATTTATTTATTTATTTACTACAGGGCCATCACCAGCGGAAACTCTGGGCAGCAAACAGAATAAAAACAGCAAAACAGTATAAACAGCGAGGAGGCAATAAACAATGGTGAGCCTCCCACGAAGCTTCCAGATATCTCCCCCCCCTGTCACCCTGCACCCTGGCCGGGGCTTGGGGGAGCACCAGTGGGGCTCAGAGGGGGGTGCTCCAAATAAGAGAAGGGGGCATCAGGGTGCCCCGTTTTTCAGTCCTTGAGATGCCAAACCTATCATCGTGACTCTGTGGCTCCCAATTCCTAGGAATTGGAGATAAGTGCCCTCAATGTCTACGGAGGTTCTGGGCCATCCGGGGTCCTGGTTGTCCTAAAGGTGCTTCTTTCTTTCTCAGGCGGCACGCGGACTTCCTTGTTTTCTTTTGAAGACATTTCGCTTCTCATCCAAGAAGCTTCTTCAGCTCCCTGGTGGTCCTCTCATTTTGCCTTGGATGAGAATGGGATATTTTTCAATGGCTTTCCAGTCAAGGGGCTTCCAAGATGAATATATTGTTCCTCCGCAGTTGAGGGAGGAGGGAGCGGGGAGCCTGCCAAGCCTCCTCTTCAAGGACGGGAGATAAAAACTTCCGGAGGGAAGAAGGAGGTCAAGGCAGAGCAGCAGAGCCAGACCTTTGGGGAGGGGAGGGAAAGAGACAGGATGCGAGACTCTCCCAAGGGAAGCCAGAGGGATCCTTCCTGGGTTGAAGTGAGGAAAGGGGGGACTGCAGGGGCTGCCCCTGAAGCCCTTCTTCCTTGGAGGAAGAGGTGGGATCCGGGAGAGGCGGAAGAGGCGCCATGTGCTCAGCTGCATGAACAGAGGGACAGAATCAAGATCACGTGAAGCGTGTAAGGCCCTGGTAAGGCCACACTTGGAATACGGCATCCTCAGCCAGTGGACCCGGCAGCTGAGTCTGGGGAATCAGAGGAGGAGGAGGAGGAGGAGGAGGGGCCTGGAGGGACATCAGAGGAGGAGGAAGGCTCTGATGAACTTCAAGACTTACAGTCTGAGGAGGAGCCTGGCCCCTCCACTCGCACTCAGGCTGAGACACAGCTGTGCTGGGAGGCTGGGCCAGGACGGTGATGACTCACAGCGGGAAGACATCCAGGATACTCAGAGAGTCTCAGAGAGTCGGACAGAGGAATGCAATGGGGCGACTCCAAAGGCAAAGGAGAAGGCATTAGGAAGCCACGTCTTGGGCTGCATAATAAAAGGGAAGGTGTGGGAAGTGCTGGTTGCCGAAGGCAACCGTTTGTGTTAAGGAATCAACTTTCAGTGAATTGTGTTTTGTTTGCCTTTGCCTTTGGGCATTTTACTCAGGTCTGTAAATAATAAAAGGGGTTTTTTTTTTCTGTGGTTCCAGCCTGCTTGTTGGAAGAGGGGTTTCTCCCTGTGAGCTTAACAAGGACTCACGCAGGCTGGGGCAGAACACATGGTTCCCTGGTGTTCCGTTCTGCTCCCCCCAGCAGGGCCGGAGCCAGAGGAGGGGCCATCTTGAGGCAGAGCGGGATCCCTCCAGGCCTGGCCAGGGGGGGCTTCTTGGGGGCCATGAGGCCGGTCGGGGGCTCCGCGCTCCTCTCAAAAGCTCACACATGGCCTAAGCCCAACCGACTCATTTGGTCACTGCTGAAGTTACTGCTGGTCCTCCACTTACGAGCACAACTGAGTCCAAAATTTCCATTGCTAAGCAAGGCAGTCACTAAGTGAGTTTTGCCCCCATTTTACGACCTTCCTTGAACAGTTGCTCAGTGAATCAATGTAGTTGTTAAGCTGGTAACAGGGTGGTTAGGTGGATCTGGCTTCTCTGTTGACTTTGCTTGTCAGAAGGTCACCAAAGGGGATCACTTGATCCCCCAGGGACATGGCGACCGTCATAAAGATGAGTCAGCTGCCAAGAGTCCAAATTTTGATCCTGTGACCACAGGGACACTGCGACGATCATTAAGCGTGAAATATGGTCATAAGTCACTTTTTTCAGTGCTGTTTTAACTTTGGTCAGTAAATGAATGATTAGAAGTCAGGGACTTTCTCGATTAGTAGATATCAAGAACGGTGGATCCCGTGGGACGATCCTAAACCAAGAACACGTCCACTCACACCAGTCCAGACTGGTCAGAAAACATATGGTCTTGGCAGATGAGCAAGCAGGCCTTAGAGCAGGGGTAGGCAACCTTGGCTCTTTTATGACTCGTGGACTTCAACTCCCAGAATTCCTGAGCCAGCTGTGCTGGCTCAGGAATTCTGGGAGTTGAAGTCCACGAGTCATAAAAGAGCCAAGATTGCTTACCCCTGAGCTAAGAGCCTCCCTTGATCAGGGATCCGGTCTTTTCACTGTGCAACATCTACTTGAGAAGTAAAGCTGGGTCAGCCCTATATACAGTATTGCCTTTATTGATTTCAGAGTTGCATTTGATTTTATTTCTAGATCTAGGATGTGTGCAAATTGGAAAAAAAATACCGTAGATTCACACTGGCTCTATTAATATGCAAACTTTATGAAAATTCTGCATTAAAAGTTTAACGCAGAGTGCAGGAAAATTGCACCTAAAAAATTCCTGTCTGTAGGGCAGTAGCATCCTTTAATAAAAAAAACTGTAAGATACCGCAAGGTTATCACACCCACTGTCTGGTTTAAAACAAACTTTGTGTGGTCTATTGGTTAGGAGGAGGAAGTGCTTGTTTTCAGAAATTCTCCAGCTGTCAGCTAATTCAAAATTAACAGCTCAGACACTGAATCAGGGGAACATTATGGGAGGTGGCAGGATGGAAATAAACAGGATGGTATTTAATAAAACTTTCCCAATTAGTTACTAACCGCATCGGGGTCCTTCCCCGGCCGGCCACAGTGAGCCCAAAACAGTGTAAGAATCTCCAGGATTCCACTCACAAAGGGGTCCTTTCATTGATGCCCCTCTGACCCTCCACACCCGGACTTGCTGAGGTCGCATAAAGATGAGGCTGAAGGGTCTAGCAGGTATTGGGCACCTGCCACAACAGAAGAAGGAAACAACTGTCCAGTTGGGGTTAGGGCAGAAAATTGGTTATCTCACAACTTGCAAGTGTAAATAGGAACAGCTAGCTTCTCTAAACAGCTTCTCTTTTAGGTGTTCATTCAAAATGCAATCCGATCACAGGATGTGGTAAAGGTAAGTTATTCTAAAACTAAAATCTTGGCATTTGCCAAACACTCCAGAGCCCGTGCCTGGCAGTTAACAACAGAACAATTGATTGAACAAGTTTCAAGTATTTGGGGAGACTGTTTCACTCCTCTGGGAAGTGTGTGGGATTTATTGAGATCACACTATTTTGTTCAAAATGCCCCACAATTGTCTGCAATCTTTTTATTGCTATGGAGGGGCATTATTTATACCCAAAAAGTGTTTTCAGCAAGTGTGCATAGCTTTTACTTGGTGCCAGTGTAAGCCCATCCCGCTACTTTGAGAGACAGACAGACAGAGAGGGCGCCACCAATTTCTAAGGGCAATTTCCTGTGTCCATCAGGGCAGTTTTCCCTGCCACCCACCTCTTCCTCCCCCCCCCCCCCGATTTCCGGAGGACAACCGAGGCAAACTTGCTTTGGAAAAAAAAACCTCTACCACTGGGAGCTGTCCAAGAAATGCAGAGAGCTGCTGGAACCCTCCACTTGTCCTGCTTGGACTCTTCTGGGGCGCCCCTCTGCGGGACTCTGCTGAACAGGTCGGCCACTGGCAGCCACTGCCCAACATCCTTTGCAATCCTACAGCCATGAGAGCCAAAAAATGCTCTAGGATGGCCCAACTAGAGCCACCCTCGCCCACCTAAGTTCCCACCAGTGCTGCTCGTTGTGACCAAATGCCAGACACGGGGACTTCTGCAGGCGAAGAAAATGAAAACGTGTGCGTCTAGACAACGGAGAAATATCTGTACAACTTCCTTTTGGCCCTCTAGGTTTCAGCGTTATTTCCAAACTATCTTTCCAATAAAAATGACAGCGCCCTTCTCTGCCTCTCTCACCCTCCCCGGTTACAGGGGGGAAGTGCCCTTCCACGGCCCCATCGGTGGATGGCACAGCCCAACCGGTGCTCGAGGGCTTCCCACCCAGAGTGTGTCATGGGGAGCCTGTCGAAGGGTGCCAGGCGTCTCTGGGGTGGCTTTTTCAGTCGAGGTGCAGCTGTGTGCTGGCCAATCCCTCTGCTGCAAAGGGGGGGCACTGGTCCCACACAGAACATCGCTCTTCTGCAGGGTAACCACGGAAACACATGTGGGTGGGGGTCGGGGGGGGGACCCTCTCCCCCAATCCCTCTCTTTGATTATCAGCCAGAGTCTGGGGGTTTGTAGAAAAGCCAAAGGTGTGAGTCGCCACATCCAAGGCTTCATTTTATTTTAGAACAGGGTGAGGCTGGGATGGGGCCGGTGAACACCTCACCCCAGCACGGTTCTGGGGCACAAGTGTGGCAGCAGCGGGGGCTCCTGAAGGAAGGGCCCTTTGGCCCTGCTGGGAAAGGATCCGTCCGCCTCCGTGACTTCTTCTGCCCCGACCACAGGCTGCAAGCGAGCGTTCAGAGGGCCAGCACCGCCACGGCAGAGGCTCACTCCCGGGGCCAGGTCGACCGTCTCCACCAGCACGGTGGGTTTGACAAACACAAAGCTGGTGGGCTCGAGGGTCTTTCCTGGTGGAAGAGGAGAATAGGCCGCCTGCTCCCGGTGGGCCTCATGCGCTGTCTCCGAGGGGCTCTTCGGCTCCGGCCCAGCGTGAGCCAGAAGGCTGCTTCGATCCACGGGGGCCCGCTTGGCTGCGGCAGGGCCTCTAGGGGGACGGGGTTGCTTGCAGCGGCCCGAGACCATCTTCAGGGTCTGCTGGCGCCTAGACTCCACGTAGGGGTCCACCACTTCCACGGTAGGCTTGATCCACTGCTTAGGCAGGCGGGCCGGCTCCAGCTGAGGCACCAGCATGACGTTGCCCATCTCGTCGTAGAAAACATCCTTGATGTTGGGGGGGCGGCCCATCTGGATCCGGAGGAGGTTGCTGCAGGAGGAGGGCAGCAGGGGCTGCGTGCTGCCCAGCAGCCTCAGGGAGCTGCCCTCCAGGGACCCCGGGGGCTGCTTCCGCCAAAGCCGCTCTTGCTCGGAGACCGTCTTCTTTCTGCTGCCCAGCGTGCCGGCCCAGGGCAGGGACGGCCCGCAAGGGGTCGGCTGGTCTTTGAAGGGCGGCCGGGCAGGGGCAGCCCTGGGCACAGGTGGGGACTCAGCCGGGCCCTTCGGCAGCCCCCTGCGCGACTTTGGCCTGTGGGGCCGGGCCGCCAGCAGGGAGGGCTCCGGGGGCCCTTCCTCCCCCCACGGGAGCGGCATCTCGGCCTCGGTGGCTTCCTCGCCCGGCAGCCCCGGCAGGGTGGGCGCTTCCCCCGACGGCGCTTTGCCTGCGGGCACCTGGAGGAAAGGGATCGGCAGGGCAGCCCAGGAATTGGCCCCACCCGAACCCTCCCGGCACAGGGCGGGCCGAAGCGCCCTCGGAGCGCCGGACGGGCAGGCAGAGGGGCTCCCCGCCCGGCCCCGGCCCTCCCCGGCTGCGCTGCGCCTACCTCCCCCTCCGGGCTGGGCACGGTCTGCAGCAGCGGCACGGAGCCCTGGGCCCAGGAGTCGGGGACGGCGGCGGCCGGCTCCTTGTCCTCCTGCCAGGCCGGGTCGGCCGGCACGTCGCTCTCGCCCGCGTCCCGCGCCAGGAAGCGCCACTCCACGATCTGCAGCATCGCCTCCCGCGCCTGGGCGATCACGTAGGGCACGCGCTGCGGGGGGGCGGCGGCGGCGGCTCAGGGGGGGCTCCCGGGAAGCCCCCCCCNCGCGACGCCGTCTCCCGGCAACGGCCTCTCCGCCCGCCCCGCCCCGCCCCTCCGCGCCTGCGCGCGGGCCAGGCGAGGAGCCGGAGCAGCAGCAGCAGCAGCAGCAGCGGCGGCGGGAGGCGGAGGAGGCGGCGGAGGGCCGTCGGGAGCGGCGGGAGGATGTACCGGCGGGCGGAGCGCGGCCTGGCGCTGCGCGGGAGCAGCCTGGCGCTCTACAACAACCTGAGCGTCCTGCCGCTGCCGGCCAAGCGCCTCACCTACTTCGCCAGCGTGCACGGCGCCTCGGTCGGGCTGGTCAGCGCGGCGGAGGACGGGGCGGCCTGCGCCCACCGCCAGCTGCAGGCCCGGCAGGGCGGCCTCGGGGCCCCCCTCGTCACGCAGGTCCGGCCCGGGGAGGGGCGGGGGGAGGCCGGGGGGCAGGGAGGGAGGGAAGCGGCCGGAGCCCCGCCAGAAACGCCGCCCTCTTGCAGGCGGCCTGGTGCGCGCTGCCCTCGCGGACGCTGCTGGTGCTGGCCTCGTGGAAGGGCGTCCAGGTGAGCCCCGGGGGGTCGGGGCGGGGGGGGCGAGCCGGGGGGGGGGGAAAGGGGCGACCTGTGCCCAACCTGCCCCTCCGCCTCTCCCGGCAGATGTACGAGCCCGACGGCTCCGCCATGGTCTACTGGCACGCGCTGGACGGCATGGAGGCCTCGGCAGGTACCTTCACCCCCCCCTCCCACGCAGGAACCCCCCCCCCGGGACACCCAGGGCCAGGCGCCCCCCGCCACGGGCGCCCCAGAAGCCCTGGGTGCGGCTCCCCGGGGGAGAGTCTTCCCGGGCCCTGGAGCTGTCCAAAGGGACCGACCCGTTGAACTCGTGGAAGCCTCGGTGGGAGCAGAGGGGCTGTGTGCGGACGGGGGGGGGGGTTGCATCCTGTCCGCTCACCTCTGCCTTCTGCCCCCCCCTCCAGGGATGGTGCTGTTTGCCCGGGGGATCGGAGCCACGGGACAGCACTTCGTGTGTGTAGGTGAGCAAGGCGGGAGGGGCCTCTGGAGGTGGCTGGGAGGGTGAGATGGCGGAAGGCCCAGAAAGGGAGGGTTCCTGCTACAGCCGTCAAGCAGTGGCGGACGGGGGTCCCCAGCTGAGGTCAGCCACCAAGGAACTCCTCTGAAAGTGGCACAAGGGGGGGGAAGGATTGTGGCCAGGAGGTCCCCTCATTGCGCAGCCAGGGTTGGGAGGAGGCAGCCCTTAGGCCCCATTCCCCTCCCCTTGCAGGGACATCCACCGGTTCGGTCCTCGTCTTTGACGTCCCCTCCAAAGGCACCAACATCGCACTGAGCGAAGTCCTTGAGCAGCACAACAGCCCCATCACGGACATTGGCGCAGAGCTCTGTGAGCAGCCGGTAAGGCCGGAGGGGGCCAGCCTGAGCCCCCCCCCAACTCCCTCTGGGCTGCCTCCTCTGTTCCTGGTCATCTTTAAGCTGCCCTGGGGAAGCAGCGCCCAGCCCTTTGGCCCTCCTGCGTGGCTGTCTGGGTCCTCCTGGCCACGAGGCAGCCATTCGGGCCGGCCTTCGAAAGGCCACAGGCCACGGACGGCAGTCCTGTCTCTCCCATTGCAGGAGGGAGCTGCGGATCTGGTGACGGCAGACGACTCTGGAGCGTTGTGCGTTTGGGGGTCTGGAGAGACATTCAGGCTGATCACCAAAATTCCAGCTTCTGAGTACGGGCCGGTGGGGGAGAAGGGGACCCGAGGCAAAAGATTGGGGGGGGGGCAGATGGAAGTTCTGCACAGCAAGAAGGCCCGGCTGCTATGTGGAGCTCAGGGTGGCTGCTCGGAGCAGCGGGTGGGAGGCGAGACCCTCCTCTCCTCACAACGGAACAGGTCCCGGGCTGCAAGAGCGAGGCAGCGATGTCCCCCCTGCTGCCGATTTTGCTCAGTGGGGTGCTAAGGGCGTGGGGCGCTGGCCTCCCTGTGGCAGGAGGTGCTCGGCCTCTGAGCTCCAGCACCCGCCCAGCAGGGCCTGATTCCTCCCCTTCACGCCCAGCTGCACCTGCTCCTCGGTGAAGCTGTGGAACGGGGTCGTGGCTGCCGGCTACGGGGACGGGCAGATTCGTTTGTTCGAAGCGGCACGTGGGACCCTGAGAGCCCAAGTCAGCGCTCACGCACGCTGGATCTACGCCCTGGACCTGGCCCCGCTCTCGGGGAAGGTGAGCCCAGCGCCATGGGGGAGGGGCAGCCAGAGTTTGGCAAGAGGCCTCCGTGGGGCACGGCTCAGCTTCCCTGGTTCTGGATGCCAACCTTCGAGACGTGAGCACGCCTAAGCTGCAGCTTGCGCAGACCTGGGCTCTTTGGCGCAGGTAGCAGGCAGGCTCTGCAGAGCTGGTGGAGGTGCCCCCCCTTCCCGTGGGTAAAGGGTTATGTGCAGGTCACCACAATCGCAACCTGCCTGAAGAGGATGGGGGGGCACCCAGCTAGAAACCCCCCCAGCTAGAAACCCCGGCAGCTTTGGCGCTCTCCTGGGTCACCTTCTGTGGGAAGGGTCTCCAGTCCAGGCCTGCAGACCCAGAGATCCCCCCCCCAGGCCTTGTCTTCTCTGTCTCCTGCCCAGCTGCTGTCTGCGGCTGAGGACTCCTTCGTGCGGGTCTGGGGACTGAGCCTCAATGCGGACACAGACAGCATTGAGGTGAGCCCAAGGGCTGCTCGGTTGAGGGGGTGGGAGACGCCCATCTTTCCAGAGCCTCACTCTGGATTCCTAGGCTCTCTTTGGGGGGGGGGCAGGAATGCCTGAAAGGGACCCACCAATTTCCCTGCAGTTCGAGCATTGCCACACGGAGTGTGTGACTGACACGCAGATTTGTGGCGCCCGCTTCTGCAATCCGGAAGGCACCACCTTTGCTGTCACGGGGTTCGAGCTGAGCGAGATCATCCTCTACCACCAGGTGTAGCCCTTCGGGTTGCAGGTAGTCGCTGGACGCGGAGGAAGGACGTCGCCTAGCGTGACGAAGCCAGCTGGACGGCACACAAAGGGAGCTCTTCCCCCCCCCTCCCCAAAAGGCCGTTTATTTTTTTGGCCCAAGCAGGCGTCCCCTGGGATTTGGCCTCTCCTTTGGCCCAGTAGCTCAGGGTGCCCCCTCCGCCCTGCCCGCAGCAGAGCCGAAGCAGGGAGCCCTGGCCTGACTCTGCTAGGCCGAGAGCGGAGCTGGCTGGCGCGTTGTTCCCAAGGCCTCAGCTCTGCGGGAAGGGGACTGTCTCACGGCCCCAGGGAAGAGGGGCGGCTCGGCTGGGCCTGCAGCAGAGCAGCCCCTGGCCAGAAAGTTCTCCTGCCCTGCCCGGGTTTGTTTAGACTCCGAAGGCTTCAGCACAACCCCGACTGCTTTTTTAGTGTTTCAGAGCAAGCTGCTAGATCGTCTATTTTCCTGATGAATAAAATACAGTTATGTTTGGCTGACAAGGAAGAAAGCCTGGTCCCGTTGCCTTTTTTTCAAGCGATTTCCCCCATGCAGCAGGAGACGGGGGTGCCTGCAAAGCTGACCCCCCCCCCCGATCCTTCTGGGCTGCCAGTCAGGAAGGTGCCCCACCCCAAATCCACCATCCTGCCCGTAGTTGTGGGGTGGGGTGCAGGAATACAGTTAAGGTGGCTCATTTGCCCCGGGGCCCCTAAATTATGGAACCAAGCACCGTGCCCCCCCCCACATGTCCTCTACAGGCCAGGGAGGTCTCTCCCCCCCCCCCAGAAAGGGATTGGCAGACTCCAGGATGCACAATACAAAAGGCTCTTTATTAAAGATTCCAAACGGCTCAACAGCAAAGTGTATAAGAAACGGGGGCTAGCCCAGCTCACAGTGGTTATGCAGATGCACGCAGGCCACAAGGGGCCTGGGGGCATCAAAGCCCTTCGGTCCAGGGTGGGGAAGGTCACACCGGCCCACCCCCAGATCAGTTTGTGCTTGGTTGACATCTTGAGAAAAAAACGGAACAGGTAGAAAAAAGTGAAAAAGGTTTAAAAACTGCAGCTCTGCAGGGCCCCCCCTTTTTTTGCTAAGGTTATTGGCAGCGATTTCCCTTCATGCACCAGATGGCACCAGGGAAGGGCGGGCACTCCCACCACTTTGCCCCCCCCCAAGGAAAGGCCAGCTCTGGGCAGCAGCTGCCAGGTGTCCCAGGAGCAGCCACAGCGCCTCTCTGCACTGCCCCCCCCACGGGAAGGGAAGCGAGCCCTTTCTACGGCTAGTGGCCCCCCAACTAGGGGGCTCTGGCTCCTCCACTCATGCACCCACCCAGCCTCCCCCAAATCCCCCCACTGATCCCCTTCCACGGCACATAATCACACCACAACCCCCCCCTCCCTTTTCCTCATCACCTGCGCGGTCACTTTCCCCCCTCCCACCCCCCCCAGAATACTGCCAAGGTCAGAGGTAGCAACCAGTGCTGGGCCCCTCCCCCCCCCAGTAAAGGCATGGCAGCCACGGCAAGAGGCACAGAGCCGGGAATGGAGAGGCAGCTGGTAGACAGGACAGAGGCGCCCCTCCCCAGCAAAGGCACCAGCAGCAGGGCGGGGCCCCTCCCAGTGGGCGGGGCCCTGCTCAGGAGACGGGGCTGGGCCGGTGGGGGCGCCAGAAGCACCACTTGCTGCGCGGATGCTGCTTGCGGAGGGCCTCCTCCTCCTGCGCCCGCTCCTTCTGCATGCGCAGGTAGCGGTCCTCCTCCTTCAGGTACCAGATGGGGGGCCAGCGGTGGCTCTCAAAGTGGGCCCTGTTCTCTGGGGAGAAGCCAGGCACGGCAGGCATCAGCTGAAAGGCAGGCCCTGGGGAAGGGAGGGGGCCACCCTGAGGGGAACCCCCCCCCACCCCAATTCCTTCCTGGTGTGTTGAAGCGTGTGAGCAGCGACCGGCCCAGGAGCCGTGCTCAGCCGCGGGGCTTACCGGGAGACAGGGCCTTCATCTCGCGCGGGAACCGGCGGCAGACCTGGTTGTAGTTGGTGCAGATGTAGTGGAGGCACCAGGCGGCCAGCTGGAGGGCGTGATGGAACTGTGGGGAGGAGCAGGGTCAGGCCACCCCGTCCCTGGGGCCCCCTCCCTGCCTGGGGAGGGGGGGAATCTGGCACAGGCCTGGTGATAAAGGCCTCAGGCGGGACATTGGGGACGGTGGGGAGTTCTAGTCCCACTCGGGCACAAAAGCCGATTTGGGGACCTTGGGCCAGTCGCTCTCTCTAAGCCCAGCCCACCTCACAGGGCGGTTGTGAGAAGAAGAGGAGGAAGGCGTATTAACTTTGTTTGCCACCCTGAATTATAAAAATAATAAAGGTGGGTTTAAAAAATCTAAACTTGCAGGAAGCCTCTCCTCCGCTCAGGTTCCCTGAGTGCCGGGGCCAAGGCGGCTGCACCGTACCTGTGTCATTTCCAGGTAGAGGATCACCTGGGCATCGATTTCCACCTGCTGAAGGCTGGCACGCATCAGCTCATCCACCGCGTGCTGCTCTGGGAAGAAAAGGAGGAAACGGCACTCGGGACGGAGCGCTCTTTCTCGCTGCCCCCCCGGAACGCCCGCTTCCCGGCCCCTGCTTGGCTGCTGCTGCTGCTGTGCCGCCCTCGGTGCCCAGAAGCGCTATGTTGGCACAGAGGGGAGCCCCAAAGAGACTCACCAGTCAGGGCCTGCAGGCGGGTCAGGCACAGACGGTTGGTGAGCACCAGCAGCTCCATGGCGTCCAGGTCTGGGCTGGGGACAAAGAGGCCCGTGTACAGGAACTCCAGCACAGCCCGAAGGCAGGCGCAGTTGGTGCCCGGCAGGGAGACCTGGGGGTGGGAGAGACGGCGCTCAGGGAGGCCTCTACCCGCTTCGGCCCACCCTTCGCCTCCACCAGCTGCTCCGGGCGATTTGGGAGGAATTCGAAGCACAAAACTGCAACTTCCATGGTCGCCAGCAAGGGGAGGGGAGGGCAGCGCTGAGGGAAGAGGAAGCCGGCAGGCTGGGGGGGGGGTTGGCCTTGGGGGCGGATGGAGCCCCCCGATCCTGTTTTGAAGGGGTCCCATACGGTGGGGCTGGCTGTCCGCTCAGAAACCAGGGGAAGCACCAGGGCCCTTCCCACTCCTCCGCCGGACACTGGCCTGGCCCTCGGGGTCAGCGGCCAAGCAGAGAACCAAGCTCAGGAGCCTCACAGGCAGGGAAGCTCTCCTCCATTTCTCCCCAGGAAAGAGGTGCCACCACGAAGCCCCCTTATTCCAGCCACATGACTGGTGTCTCCGGGGGCCAAGCTGGGGCTTCCATGCACCTAGGCAGGGAAGACACCCCTCCCAAAAGCCCCCCCCAACTGGCCACCCCCCCCAGTGGCACAGCCATGGTATTGTCCCCTGCACAAGCCTGCCCCCCCCTTATAAGGTGGCAGCAGGGCTGCCCGCCTCACCTCAGCAGCACAGCTCTCCCGGAAGGTGCCCCCAAACATGGCCACCATGAAGTCGCAGCCTGCCAGGAGGAGGGGCTTATGTGCTGGCACGGAGCCATCATCGACCAGGAACACCACATCTGCCGGGGGGAAGCGGGGGGGGGTCAGTCCTGGGCACGGGGCGGCCGACCGGGGCTGCCCTCCGGCCTCCCTCCTCTCAGCTACCTGCGAAGGAGCCTTTGCTCAGGCACTCCCTGATCCGGTTGGCCCGGCGCACGTGGAAGGCCTTGGTGATCTCGTGGTTCATGAAGCTCTCCTTGTTCAGGACGTTGGCGACCATCATGCGCAAGTCGAACACCTCCAGCAGCTCGGCCATGGCGGCCACCTGCATGAGGCTGGCCTGGGTCGGATCCAGGTGCCCGGTGTACAGGTACTCCAGCACCACCTGGAAAGGGCCCAGCTGCACCGGCTCATCCAGGTATACGGCTGTCATCGGCTTCTCTTGCTGCGTGACCGGGTCCCGCACCCGCTCCTGCCGCACGTCAACGATGCCCCGGCCCCAGCCAGAAACCGGGCCGGGCATCCGAGCAGCACACAGTGGTTCATCACTCTGAGAGGGCCGCAGCGGCACGGCCTGCGTGGCTGTGGCTGGGCATCCCTGGTCTGCTGCGTCCAAGCTCTTCGTCCGGCTGGCTGGCTCCTTCCCACCGGCCAGCCCCTCCCCCGGGTCCCCCGCGAAGAGGTCGTAGAACCGGGAGCAGGCTGTGGCCAGGTAGACCCTGTGCGCAAAGAGCTGGTGGCCTCCTGGCAGGCAGAAGACCACATCGGCGCAAAGGGGCTCCTGGAAGAGCGAGCTGGGTCCCCGCCCTTCCCCAGCAGCTGGCTCAGGGATGTGGATGATGGGTGGGGGAGGCTTGGGAGGCAGGAAGGGGGCTTGCAGCAGTGGGTGCTGCGTCTTCTTCAGGTGAGACTTCCAGAACTGGAGGTGGCGACGGGAGATCAGGGCGGCCCGAATTGCATTGTCGAAGACATCCTTGATGCCAAATTGGGCCACGATGCTCGTCTCGTAGTACGGGATGCCCAGCTCCTTGGCTACCTCATGCCCGCACTCGGGGGGCAGGATATCCGAAGGCTTAATGGGCCTGAAATAAAGCAGGAGGGACCCCAATAAGCAAAGAATGCCCAGGAAGGTCCCCGTGAAGGGCAAACTAACCCAACTGCGGCAGAGAGCGGAGGCACCCCCATGGGACAGGCAGGAACCGATCTAGGATGGGGGGGCTGACCACACCTGCCAGCCCCCCCAGAATGAGTGGCCTCAGACAGCGGGACGGGGCCCTACTTGGCCAAGGGACGACGCGCCCGGTTCACTGCCTCAAGGTCTGCATAGCGCAGGTCCAGCTGGCAGCCCACCAGCACGATGGGGGTACGCGGGCAGAAGTGCTTGATTTCTGGGTACCACATGGTCTTCACATGCCGCAGTGAGTTGGGGTTGGCCAAGGAGAAGCAGAGCACCACCACATCAGATCTGTCAAGGAAAAGAGGGGAGGAGGGACAGCATCAGGCAGGGAACCTTCCCCTCCCCTAGTTGCAGAGACAATCCCCGGGCCCACCAGACCCGAGGGGGAGAGGCAGGGGCCGCAAAGAGCCACCCTGAGTGAGCACAACCGAAGGCCAGGATGGGGGGCTGGCTCTACTCCTCCGCAGCGCCCCAGCAGCGCCCCAGAGCCCTCTTTTTTCCAGAGCCCCGCCTGTGCAGCCCCCTCCCACCCAGAGGCTGCATTGGCCACTTGACTGCTCCCTCTCAAACCCTGGAGAGTGCAGGATACATGCAGCTGAGTCCCTCCTGCATGACCTCCACTGGGGGGGGGGCAGAAGCAACAGAGAACACACACACCCCCCATGCCCCAGAACAGGGAAGCATCTCCCACTGCTGGAAGGGCTCCAGAGACTTCCAGGAAACGGACCGGGCGAGGGGATGGCCCTGCCAGGGCTGAGCAGCTGAAGGGGCCCAGCGATCCTTCCGGGACAGCTGCCTTCCCTGCCTCCTGGACGAGGAAGGGGCAACCCAAGCAAGGCTGCCAGGAGGGCCGGGAGAGCAGCCGCCCCATGCCGGACAGGGCCAGCGGGAAGCAGACCTTCCTGGTGGGAGTGGCACCTGCCGCCCTCACCTGCCGTAGGCGAAGCGCCGGTCCTTGTGGTGGTCCCCGAAGGTGTCCCAGAGGCGCAGGGAGATGCTGACCTCGTCCACCACGTCGCGGGAGCGCTCCAGCACCTGGGCAGCGCCGAGGGGTCAGAAGGCGGGCCGGGCCGGGCGGGGAAGCCCCCCGCCCGCCCCGCCCCGCCCCGCCGGCTCACCTCCTGGCAGACGCGGTACTGGTCGATGGCCCAGACGGTGGGCACGTGGGTGGCCAGCAGCTGGTACTGGCTGAGCGTGGCGTTGCAGGCCCGCGCGCAGATGAGCCGCGTCTTGCCCACCGCGTTGTCGCCCACCACCACGCACTTGATGGTCTCGACGTTGGGGCGCTCGTAGTCCAGGTCAATATCCATGGGGGCGCCGCCGTCGCTGCGGGGGAAGCCCGGGATCAGGGCGGGGAGGGCGCGGCCGGGCCCGCCCAGCGGAGTTGCGCCTTTACGGGCCCCGGGGGGCCGGCCGAGGGCCTTCCCCGCCCCGGGTGGCGCCGGCGTCCCGGGCGCCGCACCCCTTCGCCTCCCCGGGCCTCTCGGCCGGCACCCGCCGCCGCGCTCCCCGGCCACGCTCCCCGGCCGCCGCGCCCATCGCCC
>NW_015388602.1:0-47256 GCF_001527695.2 Protobothrops mucrosquamatus
GCAACAAGCAGGGCTGGGTCCTGGGAAGCAATTAGATAGTTGACTGTGCTCATGGAAAAGCTTTTCCAAAGTTGATCTTTTGAAGCAAAAATGGCTACAGCTACCAAATCTCTTCTGATCCCCTGTTTCTACTTCTCTCCAATTTTCTCTTTCCAATCACTTTATCTTTTTACTCTGTCCCATCATGGACTCTTACCCTCTGTAGAAACCTAAAGCAGAAATGTAGCATTATGATGCCACCTAGTGATCCTTGCATGTCACCTCTTCAGATTGCAAACCATGGTTTACTTTCTGATGTTTCAAGATAGGAATGTAATTCATGCAACATGGTGGCCACATACGACCCCCCTGGCAATCTGCCTCTTTTTTTTAGCTTTTTTCCCCCACAACTCTTTTGCCTAGCTAAATAGCTATAGCACTTAGACATATATACTGCTCCATAGTGCTTTACAGCAGGGGTCCCCAACCCCCGGCCCGTGGACCAGTACTGGGCTGCAGCATGCCAGCAACCGGTCCGCACAAACATGCAAAGCCCCATCCCCGATATGCAGGCAGCACACAAAACCACGCACCCTCTGGTCTGTGGAAAAATCTCTCTGCACAGAACCAGTCCCTGGCGCCCAAAAGGTTGGGGACCTCTGCTTTACAGCACTCTCTGAGCGGTTTACAATGTCAGCATATTGCCCTAATAATCTGGATCAAATATTTTAATTCAAAAGAAATATTTCCAAAAAGGGGCCAGTTGCTGAAAAGGGCAGCCCAGTGTCATGCTTTCTTCTGCTCCTCTAGTACACTATTCAATTGTCTTCACTGGAATAGCAAATAGAACTGCATCCCATACAGAAGAAAGCCGAAGCAATCCTGCTCTTTTAATTGACATTCCTGTGCTCCTGGAAATATTTAGTACTTAGGGGAGAAGGAGAAGGAAGAGAAGACTGGATAGAGGCAAAAAAATGTGGAGGTTCTCTGGTTCTTTGCTATCATTTAGAAGTAGTGCAGATTTTTTTTTAGTTTGTTAACAGAGGGCTTTGAAATTTTAATCTTGTCATTTTTTTGTTATTCTACCTTGTTAACTATTTTGTCATTAATATAGTAGATAGATAACAGGTTAATAATTTGCAATTAGAGTTAGAAATTTAAAAATTTGAGTGCCTGTTTTGTAAGGGGTGGTAAACTAATATTGTTGAAATATTGAATCCATATTCAACTAGGGACAAATGTCTATGGAGATTCTCAGTCACCCAGGTCATAGTTATCCCAAAGGTGCTTTTTCACGAGGCAACTGGACTTTCTTGTTTTACTTTGAAGACGTTTAGCTTCTCATCCAAGACGCTTCTTCAGCTCTGACTGGATGGTGGGGAATGGAAAATTTTCCATTCCCCATCATCCAGTCAGAGCTGAAGATGCGTCTTGGATGAGAAGCTAAACGTCTTCAAAGTAAAACAAAAAAGTCCAGTTGCCTCGTGAAAAAGCATCTTTTGGATTTAACTGTGGTGGATAATATGTGTATGTGTGTTTGTGGGGGTTTTTTTTAATGTCTTGTTTGTTTTCTTTTTTTGTTTGTTTCTGTAAAAAAAGTTTGGGGGGGAGTTATATATTTTAACTTTTTTAATAAAAAAAAATGAAAATAAGATTTTTGTGTCCCACTATTATTAATACTTCCTTTATTTTGCCAAAGCTTCCCTAGAACAGCATTCCCCAGCCTTTCCAGGTTGGAGGCCCGGCATGGGGGGAGGGGGGGAGAAAGAGGGGATGGTTTTGTGTGAGGGCGTGCGCTCATCACAGCTTCATTTGTGTGAGCAGCGGGCGTCAGTGTTTGCCGTTTGTGCAAGTGGGGCGGTGCACACGCGCGCACACCGGCCCACCACTCACGTGGCCCGGTTGCAAATAGGCCACGGATTGGTAGTGGGGGACCCCGGTCCTAGAAGGACCCCTTTCCTGCAACTCTCTGAACCTGAACCTGTTAACCCAAGTTGCTTAACTTCTTCTTTTTGCTGCATTATCTGACTCCCCTTTTCCAAGCTGCATCTGAGCTCATAGGAAGTCTGTCTTCTTGCACATTTCTTCCTGCTGACTTGTTGACTCCTGGTGGTCTCTCAGTACCTAAATGTGCCCCACCTGCTCATTGCCTAAGCATTTGCCAAAGAATAAAGACTGCATTCCTTCCCCCTCTTTTCTCATGAAGAAATTCACACTGGTAACGTTAATAGTGCTATCTAGAAATTCATTCCCTGATAAAACGGATTTCTGCAATGTTTTATCAAAAAAAATTTCTTTGGCAAATTAATATGCTAACAATGACAGAAACTAGAAGGCATCTCAGTTCCTAATAACCTCAAAGGGATACAGCAGTATTTAAATACGCAAATAATAATTAGATTTCTCCAGGCATAGAGAAGCTTGACATTCCTATGCATAAAGATCATTAGAGAAAGTTTTCAGCCCACTAATATTAAATCTCCTATTAAACATTGGATTGAAACAGTGAATTGAAAAACTGGCAGCTGATAAATGAATAATCATTAAAAAAATGATTAATTAATATCTTAATCCAGAGGTATTCCTGATGGGAAAACTCAGTTGTGAGTTGCTCACTGGTTACTTAGATTCAAAGGGAACCCATCAGGTGATGCTCATAGTCTGCCAAGCCAAATGGGTGTAACAACCTGGGTCTCCTAGTTGCCAGGCTTGAGGCAAGGAAGTATTCACTTGTTGCAAAGCTGCAGCGCACCTGCTTTGATGGAAAAGCCGCAGGCCAGGACCTGAATCCAGATCATGTGCACACCCACTCCAAAACATAATAGCAAAATAAAGCACACACACACCCCAAAAAAAGGGGCAGAAAGGAATTACGTGAGCTTTCTCAAGGAAACCCAATCTTATTGTTCAAGCTACTGCTTCCCAAGGCCTTGAGAATTCTCTTGCTTCAGATTATTTTCAGCCATGGAATTTAATATGCAGTGAACAAAGCTTTCCAAGTCATGTCAGGGAAAGAGTGAAAATGTGAGAAGTCTGAATGGTTTAACCCTTTGGAGCACTTTAAACTGCCAGGGTGAGTCAGAAAGTCCTTTCAAACGAGTTTCCATTAAGTTTGGTTCAGACTTCATGAGCTCCCCAGCATTTTAAAGGTTTTGGTACATGTCATTTTGTAAAGGTATCTCTCCCAGGTTCTTTCTTCTAAACATTTCCCACTCCCGTGCAAATTCTGACAATGATGAGGTAGGCTCTGACATTATCAGAGCAAAAAGGAGGGGAGAGCATCACTTCGTATTTTTTCAATCATTATTATTATTTTGAAGTTTCTATTCTCTGGATATGAGCAAGTATTTGTAGATAACCACAATGATGCCAAAATGACAGCAAAACATGATAATGAATACAATACAAAACAAGCTCTGCCGCCCCTTACATTCTTGAGCGTGATGGCACAATCCAACTTCCGAGGTAGTTTGAGATAATTTGGAAAAAGTTGATATGCCTATGTGGTTTAAATGTAATCATAAATTAACAATAAACAGCTTTAATCTGTCTTGCTAAAAATCAAATGATGCTGCCTGAGCATCACAAAAGAGGGGTAAGTGACAAAGAGGTTTCAGGAACTAATTGTGCACCCTTTGTTGAGTTGTGACATCTCTCTCAAGAATGTAAGGGGCAGCAGAGTTTGTTTTGTATTGTATTCATTATTGTGTTTTGCTGTCATTTTGGCATCATTGTGGTTATCTACAAATACTTCTGACTTGTTGCCAAATTCCAAAATCGACAGGTAGTCCTCACTTTAGTGACCCCTGTTGGGATTGTCACTAAATGGCATGATCATCAGATAATTCCTTCCTAGACAGTAGTTTGGTTGTTTCCTTCATGGCTGGAACTTGAACTGAGAAAATGAGCCTGAAAGGAGCTGGTTGATCACATTCTGGAAGGTGAATATACATTTTCACACAAAGATGTCACAAGACCGCTGAAATCCAAGCCCAGCTGTACTTCTGCCTGCTTACATCAGTCGATTCTTTGACTTTCCCAGAAACAGCTACTATGTGTGAATTCAGTGGGAATACGAGAATTCCCATGACATGGACTTTCCCCCTCAAGCACTCTGCCTTGACAATAACTTGAATAACTGCTGAAAACTTCAGTCTTTTCCAAGACTTTAATTTTGGAGAGACCCATGAAAACTCAGAGCCTCTCCAAAACCTGCCACCAAATTGTAATGACGAAAGCCACTAAAGGTGGAAAGTATTAAATGCATGAGTATTCAGATTAAGGGTTCAGAGATTAAAGTACACATTTTTCCTTAGACCTGTCCACTTCCTTGTCTCAGCCCCATTTATTTTGCAGAATATAAAGGAACTAAGCTTTACCTTTTAAGTATTATCCCAATCAGGAGACTTTGATATTGACTTTATTACCAAATTAGTTACAGGCAATGATTGTAGGGAATTTCCAGATTTATGAGGAAACATGACTGTCACCTCATATGCTTTCCCCACTCAGGGAAAAATCTGCTGATTCTAATAATTTCCCTTAGGGGAGAGTTGGGTAGAATCTTTCAACAGACTGTATGTAAAACTTGCACTGGAAAGCCCACCTCCACAATCCTTTCCCCCCCACCAACCAAAATCTAAGATTATTCACATTATTCACAAACAGCTTTGCTGTTTTGTCTTGCCATTATCTCCTGCAGTTTGGGAATGCAATGGCAGAGGAAGATTTGGATTATTTAGTGTCAATCAAGCTCAAGACAAACTTAGAAAAATTGTCACTCACATGCAGCTCTTAATGTCTACACCATGTCTGCTCTCTAGTGGTCATAAAAGACATTCACAATTTCAGAAGCAAAGATTTCCTTTCCTATAGGACAAGGACACCATTTCATGCCTTTAAAAAAATGGGAGTTTACAGTATTGTCTTAAATACAGGTAGTCCTCAACTTACAACAGTTCATTTAGTGACCATTCAAAGTTACAACGGCACTGAAAAAAGTGACTTATGACTGTTTTTCACAGATACGACTTTTGCAGCATCCCCATGGACATGTGATCAAAATTCAGATGTTTGGCAACTGATTCATATTTATGACGGTTGCAAGGTCCCAAGGTCATGTGATCACCTTATACAACCTTCTGACAAGCAAAGTCCACGGGGAAGACAGATTCACTTAACAACCGTGTTACTAATTTATCAATTGCAGTGATTCACTTAACAATTGATTCAAGAAAGGTTGCAAAAATTCATTTAACAAATGTCTCAACAACAGAAATTTTGGGCTCAATTGTAGTTATCAGTTGAGGACTATATCTGTAATTTGGAATTCGTATACCGCAAAAGATATCATCATTAGTAGATTTTAGCATTTATAAATTGCAATATACAGATGGAAACAAATTCTGAAAATTCCAATGAGTTTATGAGAAAGAATAAATATGGGCAAATGGGATATTTCTAAATGTTATTTATTTTTAGAGGATTTCTTATATTAAGTCTATTGATATAGTTTAAACATATTGATAAACTATTGGAAAAAATCTGTATGGCAGGGGCAGACTCTTCTTCTGATTTTCATTAAAATATGAGGATGGTGGTTTCTACTTTCCAGATTTTCAGCTATATTATTAATATTTAATTTTGATTTCTGTGTTTAAATGGAATGAAAATAATTTTGAATGTAAACATTATGGATACAATGAGAAAACTAGTATTTGACAGCTTTGAACACTTGCCAAACTCTTGCTTCTAATTTTAGCCAAATTCAATTCAGTTACTATTCTTGTTTTAGACAGCAAGATATATTTGGAAAATTTTAGTTTGCTCATGGATCTTAAAAATGGTGGGTAAGCATTTTATTATTTTGTGAGAACTTGGGCAAAAAACAATTTTTTTTTCCGATCAATTGACCTTGACACTAATTTTTTAACATTCTGAGTCACTACAAAAATAATCTGAGAAACAGTGCAAAGACTGATTTATCTGATTTCATGCGATCGACGTTCAATCTGTTATTGAAAAAATGCCCCTCCCTTAATGTGATTGCATTCTATATACATGATTTTTAACCTAGTTTTTCTAATTTTCTTGATTTTTCTTTATACTTGAGCCAATAAAATAAAAAGTAATTTTGTTGCTTCCTCCTTTCTTCTATTTCCAGACTGGCCTACAGCTTTGGTATGCTCTGGTGCTCTCCCATTCAAGTATTAGCCAGTCAGCCCCTGGCTCCTTAGCTTTTTGAGACCGGCTAAGATACCAGTGGCAAATGGGACAGAATACTAGGGCAGTGGTGGCGAACCTATGGCACGGGTGCCAGAGGCGGCACTCAGAGTCCTCTCTGTGGGTGCGCGCACCGTCGCCCCAGTCCTAGGCCTTCAGCTGGTTTTTTATAAAACCTTTTCGCTTTAGGCCTCCGCCGCCGTGTACAAAAAAAAGGTTCAATCAATCAGTCAATTTCAACTTCTTACGGGGAAAAAAAAAGATCTTGCAAAGTTGGAATTGATTGATTGAACTATTTAGTCCCACCCAGTCTGTCATTACCACCGCAGCCACGCGCACCCAATGGGCCACGCCCACCCGGCACCCGACGATGCATAAGTGGGTTTCGGGTTGCAGTTTGGCCACTCGGTCTCTAAAAGGTTCGCCATCACTGTACTAGGAGAAGCACTCATAAGACAGAATACTAGGAAACTAGCACCGGATCTAATGTCAGAATTCGACTAAGAATATAATAAATTCTCTTTCTTTTCTTTTGTTCCAAGATCAAATGATTTCTTTTGAGAGAGAAAGAACACACAAGAACCTTTTACTCTTGGTGGGAAACAGACTAGTCTTCTATTCTTAGCCAGAATTTAAAAAAAACACTGCAGTCATGGAAATGTGCATTTTTCTATTCTTCTTAGCGGATATACTTCTCTCCTTCAAACACTGATGAAAACTGTAGGTGGCCTCAAAATAGGAAAATATTTGCTGAGCTGTTTGGCGTGCCTTCTTAAGCTCCTAGGATAAGGGTTTATTCACAATATTACAGACAAAATATCTTCCTGAGCTAAATAAAATACACCCATTGTCTTGTCCAATTCCCCTGCTACAAGAATTCAGCATTTAATATGGCAGTAGCAGCAGGAGGTGTTAGGCTTTCCCCCAAAAAAATTCATAACTCACAACTCGGTAAACTGAACTGTCTTTTAAGTCCAAATTTTCTTTTGTTAGGATCAGAGATACTGGTTTTTCCAAAGGATTAAATAAGATTTTAAGTACGAAATGTGGATTTTTGTGCTGGAAAAATGTATTTTTGAAAAAGCCAAAGTTCAGCAAGTTTTGAAATTTAAACTTCATACATTCTCTCCCTGTGTTCAGTCCACCTCAGTGTATTTTGTACCACTCACTCACTACGTTATGTGACCCACAATTTTCTATGGAGATTTTCTGTCATCCAGGTCATAGTTATCCCAAAGGTGCTTTTTCACAAGGACTTGCTTGTTTTTCTTTGAAGACATTTCACTTCTCATACAAGGAGCTTCTTCGACTGGCTGGTGGAGAATGGAAGGATTTATACTCCTTGCAGACAGCTGGTCATTTGTATTCTTTTAGAGAGTTGTTGTGGTCACCTGGAGGTTTATCTGTGTCATCAGGGTCACCTGAGTAGTGCAAATGAGTAGTGCAAAAGGTGACCCTGACAACACAGATAAACCTCCAGGTGACCTCAACGACTCTCTAAAAGAATGCAAATGACCAGCTGTCAGCAAGGAGTATAAATCCTTCCATTCCCCACCAGCCAGTCAGAGCTGAAGAAGCTTCTTGGATGAGAAGTGAAACGTCTTCAAAGAAAAACAAGAAAGTTCAGTTGCCTCATGAAAAAGCACCTTTGGGTTGACCCATAATTGTTTCTCCCACTGTGAGTGGGTAGGGGAGGCAAAGGTGTCTGGTGTACAGTTTGGTGGTGTGATGGATTTGAGCTAAGTAACAACTTCTAGGAAGCAGGCAAGCTCTCTATGCTATCAGCTTGGCCACTGTTTCCCGGATCCGGGGCTATGAAAGTGGTGGGAGATGATCCATGGTTGGGTCCGTGAAGTAAAGTAGACTTCTTTAATGGAGGCAGTGTGCTCCCTCAAGAGGCCATCCTTGAACCCAACAGTTTTTGTCCAACCTTCCCTTTCTGAGGAAAGTTGTTGAGAAGGTGCTCAGTCTAAAGCTGATCAGAACCCTGAAATAAAATGCATAATTTAGTCCTATTTCAGACTGGTTTTAGACCTGGATTTGATACTGAGACAACTTTGGTCACACTTGTTGATGTTGTTCGGCAGAGCTGGGATGGTGGTGGTATGTCCATCCTTGATCTCTCATGGCTCTGAGTATCGACCATGGTATCCTCCTGATGTGGTTCCATGGGTTGGGAATTGGAGGCACCGTTTTAAGGTGGCTCTTTTCCTCTGGACTCGGATCCAGGAGGTGTTGGTTGGTTGAAAGAGATCATTCCCCAGGCCTGTAGAGTTCTATTCTCTATTCTATTCAGTTTGGGCTAATAATATCAAATTAGATAGATAGATAACCTTTACTGTCATTTTTTACTGTGGGCACAATGGCGCACATTAAAAATGAAATTTATTTGATCGCTCTCAAAGTGTACAAAGTGTACAATTATATCTTTCAACTCTGGGCCAGCAAAATGAGGCTGCTAAATTCCTGTCCCAGTGCCTGGGGGCTGTGTGGGTTTGAATGTGGGAAGCACCGTCTCGAACTCAATCCTACCAACACTGAGTGGCTAAGGGTGTTTGAACCACCCAGTTCTGGGGTTATTCTACTTTGGTCTTGGATGGTGTTGCACTTCCCCATTTGTGGATGGTGCACAAATTGGGGTCTGGCTGGACTCAAAGCTACTGTTCAATGAGCATGAAGCAAAAAGGCTTTTGCCCAATTTCCATCCAGTGTGCCTGTTGCACTTTTTCGGATCAGTGAATCCTTCAGTCACTCATGCCCTGTTCACCACACAGCTTAACTACTGCAATGTGCTGTACATTGGGGCTGTCCTTGAAGACCATCCAGAAACTTCAACTGGTCCAGAATGCAGTATCTCATGTAACATCTCTGCTCTGCCAGCTGCATCAGTTGCAGGTGTGATGCAAGGTAATGAATGGTGCTTATGACATGGCATATGCCTCGTTACTTGCCATCTGATGGGATTTCAGAAACCTGCTTTTTCTGGAGCAGAAAAGTACCCATCCTCTGGAATGAAGCTTCCCCTGAAATTCTCATCCTACTACTCTTTCAAAGAATCTTAAACACCTGGCTGTTTCCCCAGGCCTTTTGCGAGAATGACTGACACCCCTTTCTTCATTTTTGTTCCTCCCTCCCCCCCCCGTGTTAGTTTTCTTTGCTATTATTATTTTACTGTACCTTGTGCTATTCTTTTGTGTTTTATTTTTGTTCTTAAATGTTTTTAACAACTTGCCTATAAGTTGCTGGGAGTTGGGTGGCATGCAAATTTAATAAATTATTATGGTTGCGGGCACAGATGTTTAGACTGGATTTGGCATTTTTAACCTGTCCTCAGCAGGTAATTCTCCAAAAAAAAGACCAACATCAAAAATAAACCGAATACAGCCAGGGACTGTAGAGAGA
This sequence comes from Protobothrops mucrosquamatus, assembly GCF_001527695.2. NCBI lineage: Eukaryota > Metazoa > Chordata > Lepidosauria > Squamata > Viperidae > Protobothrops > Protobothrops mucrosquamatus. The sequence continues at coordinate 9,604 of NW_015388602.1, forward strand.
GAGAAAAAAACCCACTTCCCCAAATGTCTTTATGGAAAAGGCATATGGCAGTAATTTCAAATGGCCAACACTCTTAGGCTCTTCCCTTTTCTCCTGGTTATATTGTTTAGAATAGCATTTATGCAGCTTGCCCCATGCTCCCAGTGCACATGTGCAGAAGCCCACACAGATGCTACATGACAGGAGAGCAGATTCAAATTACTAGTGTAATTAGGAAAGCTTGTAGAGCAGCGGTTCTCAACCTATGGGTCGCGACCCCATTTGGGGTCGATCGACCATTTCACGGGGGTCGCCAAGCAAGGCTGTCCGCCATTTTTTTTCCCTTTTCCGGCAGGTGCCTTACCTCCCTTGGGCTGGGCCAGATGGTGGTCGGCCTGCTCCGTCTCTGCCGCTTGCCAGCTACGCCTCGGCTGGCGCAGGGGGAGGAACCACGCATGTGCGGCGCTCCCGGGCAGGGAAAGTCCTCGACTTACGACCGGTTGGGTAGTCCTTGACTTACAACCGGTTTAGTCCTCGACCTATGACCGGTTTAGTCCTCAACTTACGACCGGTTTAGTCCTCGACTTACGACCGGTTGGGGGTCGCGGCATTAAAAAGGTTGAGAACCACTGTTGTAGAGCATAGCTTCTAGAATTTTTTCCAACCCAGTTAGCCATGCTCTGCAATTTTTCCTTAGCTTGTTCATATTGCTATTAAAGTAACTCCATAATCTGTAACTTAATTACTTTTTTTTTATAATACAAGTTTTATTGGTTTTTCTTTTTACAACCAAATGCTTGAGAAACAACATGGTGACAGGGTAATCAATTATGCCAAAACAAAATCATACATATGTAATTCAAATTAAATCATTAAAGACTCCCTCTCTGTTCCCTCAAATATTATATTATATTCAAATTAATATATTTTTCAATATAATTCAATCAGTCCAAACAATCATCAATAACATTTCATTTATATAAATCAAAATCCTGTATTAAGCTTTACTATTTACAATTACCATATTCCCATTTAGCTTAAATAACCATGTTATTAACACTTCAGGTGTCTTTCCTTTCCCTTTTCCTTGGCGTAGTCAGTAACTCATTTATTAATTTCATTTCTTCTTTTATCAAAAATCCCTCTTATTCCCCTTGCTTTACAAAATAGCTTTCCTTCCTAGAAAACAAAAATATTGCTCCAAACAATACATTTCTAATCTATTTTAAATCTATAATCTTATCAATCAAAATCTATATAATATTTTTAACCCATTCAATAACATTTAAATCCAATCCAAATTATTATTATATCCCCCATGCACATATTAGTACAAAAGCAAACATCTTTTCGCTAACTTCACATTTAATTAGTCTTTCTTCAATCAGGATCTCTGGTATCTTATTTGCCAATCTTAAACTTTAAGTCAATCCGTGTCTAAAAAGCCTTTAACCCGTTATGTACCATTTTAGATAACACTCTTAAGTCTTATTCTAGCTTTCTTTTTGTGCCAAGCCGGTTTCCATAACAAAGCCTCTATGTCAACAAATAAGTCTCTTTTTATTCCTTGTGGTAGCATTTGAATCAGGGAAGAGCGCCCCTCTTCTGTTTTAGAGACCTGAGTCCTTTGTAGATAGTCCCTTGTTGTTTTAAAGATTCAAGCCTCAACATTTGACTCTGCTGAATAGGAGACTCACTCCTGACCAATTTTGTAGTTAGTAGTTGATTAACAATATTATCATAGTTCTAAATCAGTTGTAATTGCAAGTACATTTCTGTTAATTTTGAAGGTATTGATGGTTTAATTACAATCATTTTTTGATCATCAAAAATCTCAAAAGGTTGTATATAAGATGAAATAGAGTCCTCTTTAATGATGATTAATTCCTCTTCTATTGTTTTTTGGTCTGTAGAATATTCAGATGAGATTTGAAAATTGGTTTGTAAGTTCAAGATAGAGTTTCTGTTTATTATTTCTGTAGTACTCTCTCTTATTTGGCAACGTATTTGCTCAGTGGCTTCATAGATTTTCTCCAGTATAAGTTTACAGTTGAAATGTAAATAAGATTTCTCCATTTTAATGGTAACTAGGACCAGACCTGTTATCTTTTAGTGGAGGCTGTATTCAAAAACATTTAGCCATTGTCCACCCCCACAAAACAGCTGTTGTTTCTTTGTCTTTTCCTTTATGGTAATCTGAAGGTCAAAGCCAAACTCATCACCAGACAAAAAACAAAGACAGCTACAGTTTTAAATTTCTCCACAAGGTGTCCTCAGTAGACTGTAAAATACTCTTTCCAGACACCAAAGATAATGCTGTCAAAGTCAGAAAAAGAAAGAAAAACAAAAAGAAAATATTTTTCGCATATATGCTGAGTTCAGTAATAAAGTTCAATAGTAAGAATCTTTTCAAGACCCCAAAGTAGATGAAAATCAAAGATAGTCAATTAGATTCAATTTTCATTCCATTTCACAGCTTTCCTTCCCACACTAGCACACGCCGCTCTCTTAAAACAGGGAAGTAGTTCCAAAAAATGCTTTTTGCAGGAAACCAAAAAGAAGAAAAAGGACTAAGAAAGGAAAAATCTCACCCGGATCAACCACGGTGGTTCTTTGTGCTTAGATGTTCTTCTGACTTCTGGTTACAGCAGCAAAGTGATCGGCCATTTTATTGGCCGATCTTTCCTCCGTCGGCCCTAAGGAGCAATCTCGGACCGCGGAAAAAGCTGCTGCTCTCCCACGGTCGACGAGGACCTCCTCAATGGTAGCCGCCCCTCCAGGGCGGCTTTTCGACCCAATTAAGGGTCTACCGGCAGAGGGAAATCAGCCGGCGAAGAGAGCAGTCTCTTTGCGCGGCTACAAATGCCGCGATCCAGAACCGGAAGTCCTGTAACTTAATTACTTTACCTTCATACAATGTATCTTCTAAATCATCTTTCTTTATATCTACTTTCTATTCATTCAATTAGGAGAACAATCTTCCTTTGAAGTGGACTCTCTTCCTGGAGCTATTCTATTTCCACTCTATTTTTTCCCCACTTCTGTTCATTTTCTGTAGGTCTAAACTTTCCCAAGACCTGTTCTTCACACTACAAAATAAAGGTTTGTCCCACATTCAGAAGTTCTCATCTCTCTTATATCCCTTATTAATGCTCTCAATCTTTTCAGCCAAATCAATTATGTTTTTAATTCATCCCTTTGCCCCGCAAACACACAGAGACTTATGCATAAACCGTGTATTCCAAATAAATAGACATTTTCCTCATAGGTACTTACTGTTCACCTTTCACATTTATTTCTGGGTCATCAAAGGGCTCAATTACTTTTTCTGTAGTCTTCTGTCTTGTTCCACTCACCCAGTCACGTCACTGACAGAATACCATTTTCTCCACATTCATGTTGCAATTTTCCTCAAAATGAAGCCTGGTTCTTCCATTATCACTACAGTGGCCATATACAGTACATCTTTATTATTTATTTGTCAAATTCAGATACCACCCTTCACTCACAGAATGACTCTGGGCAATATACAGCTAAAATAATCATAAAGGACAGTCTTTTATTTCAGAAAGCTGCCCCTTGGATTATTTATTTATTCATTCATTCATTCATTCATTCATTCATTTATTTATTGTTTTGGGTTTGTTCTTGGTTTAAACCTAAAGAACTGTTTTTTAGCATTATGAAACTCTTACAGATTTTTTCCTCTTTTTTAGCCTTGCCCCTTTATTTTTTCCAAGAAAATATGGTTACTGTGATTGTCATCATTCACTGGAATGTAACAAGAGGCTATCATCAAGCTATGGATTCCTACTTTTAAACACATAGCAATTTAGACATACATTAGCTCTTTCCTTCAAAATAAAACCTGCACCTTCACTCCCCTAAAGATATCAACTCCATTCCACAAGATCATATCACTATTCAAATCTATTACATCTTTTCCCTATGTCTTAGTTTCATAAACACACAACTTATATATTATTTCATTTGTGAATTAACTTTTTACCACTTACTCTGAAAGTTATTGCAATTCTCTGCAGGTTAGAATCTCTACTATACTCTACAGAAAAGATTGTCTTGCCAGCCATCATACAGTACTGTTAACTACATCCGATCAACTTGAAGATACATGCTGTGTACTGAGACACACTCAATATATATACTGATTGCAGAGGATAATAAACAATCTGTGAATTTTTCCTTAATCAGTACAGGTAATCCTCAACCACAAGTGAGAACAGAAAATTCACCATTAAGCAGCATAGTCATTAACTGAGGCATCACATTGCTGCTCTCCATTTTATGGCCTTTTTTCCCATGGTAGTTAAGCAAGATATCACGTGATTGTGATTTGCAACCTTCCCTGTTGGCTTCCCCTGTTGCAGGGGTGGGGAATCTTGGCTCTTTTGTGACTTGTGGACTTCAACTCCCAGAATTCCTGAGCCAGCATATTGACTTTGTTGGAAACCAGCTGGAAAGGGCACAAGTCATGTGACTGTAGAATGCTGCAGTCATCATAAATACAAGCCAGTTGCCAAGTGCCTGAACTGCGATAACGTGATTATGGTCATAACTTCATGGACAGATCATAAGTCAATTTCTTCAGGGCCATCATAACTTCAAACTGTTATTAAACAAATGGTTATAAGCAAAAGACTGCCTCTATGGCTTAAATTTCATTCCATGAATTTTCCTACCACAGGAAACTGTGGTCCCTTGTTCAGGACTCTAACTTTTGTGGAGTCCCATGTTCATAATACAGAGAATCACAATACAATCCAGGATCTCTTTCTTCTGAAGTAAAATTTACTGTCTTGAATAAAATTTATTCAAGGGAAAGTGTTTTCAAAGACCTAATATTGAGAAAAATGGGAAACACACATTTAATCATTCTATCTTATGATGAGTCATTATTTTTTATGTACTTTTAAAAGGGAATGAGAAGTCAAATCCCTTATGAATAAGCACAGATGCCACATGATGGTATGCCTCAGCAAGTGGAGCCACTGAGTCATCTATGGCTGATTTCAGAAGCTAAACAAGTTCAACTCTGGTCAGAGGATGAGAAATGTCCTGAGAATTCTAGTAATGTTGACTGGACTCAGAAAATCCAAGAATATAATCCCCAAACAAGGTAATGACAAGCCACGTCCCTAATACTGCCAAGAAAACTGCATAGATACAATTCGCCAGGAGTCCTTTTTATCAAAGTCTTTGACTTTTAGAGCAGTAGCCCTGATGTTTTCCTAGAGACAATATATTGTGCTATCCCTAAATTAAATTAGAACTTACTAAAAATAAGTTGAACAGCAAAATCCTATGTATATCTTCTCAAACAGTGCCAAATTCAGTGGAACTGAGTTCCAACCTACAGGGTGAAGAACTTCAACTTCAATTGGGGCTACTGGTTTTATAGGCCTTTTAGAAAGGGCAGCTAAATTCAGAATCTTTTGATGGGTGCAACTAAAAAAAATTCAGTTCAGAGGTATGATTGAGCCAAAATATTTGTGTTAACATAGATAAAATTCTGCTCTAAATCAGCAGAAAATGAACTAGTCAAAGCCTGAATATGAAGGCAGCATCTTAAATCAGAATTATAGGATTCGTCGAGAAGAGAGAGAATCAGATATCCAATAGTTACTAAAACTTCCAACAGTTAAGCCCGGGGTGGGAGGGAATAGGCAGATTTCTCCACTGCTATTGTATTGCAGTTTACAGCACATGGCCTAGTTTCTCTTTAAGTCATCCCGTAATATGATCTCAGCACTGTTGTACAATCTTTTTATGCAGTACAGCTTGTAATTGAAAGGTATGTACTAGTAAGAATAACAACAAACAGTTTCAAGATTGATGTCAGCTCTTCCAGGTAAAGCTGGTCAAAAAAACACATACTACAAGGATTGCAGGAATACTATTGTAGTGGAGTGTAATACCAATTTTAAAAGCCTGTCCAAGTTTTGTTTTATACTTTCTTATACTACAGTATACAAAATCAAGGAAGGATTATGTTGAATTCTTTCTCATACTTCCTTTGGTCTCCGGACTGTGCAATCTCTTTCATAAATCCTTCTTCAATGCTTCATTCATACCTTGCACAGGGTCTGTTCTATATTCCTTTACAATATGCACTAAGGTATGTTTAAGATGTATAGTAATTCCAGAGAACCATGTCAGTCTTTGCAACTGACTCGAAAAGAGACAACTTTACTAGAGCAAATAGTCACCTGCAATAATACTGATTTGATTACCAACTGATACAGAGTACGGCAGTGCAAGTAATTTGGGGGGGGGCTAGAATGGCCCCAGTAACACCACTGCTCCGCAAGCTGCATTGGTTACCAGTATACTTCTAGGTGCAATTCAAGATGTTGGCGATCACCGGTAAAGCGATTCATGGCATGGGTCCAGGTTACTTAAGGGACCATCTCACTCCACTGGGATTGGCCCATCCCCCTCATGCTGGCAGAGGAAACATGCTGCAGGTCCCGTCAGCCCAATTATTCTGGCTGTTGGGGTTCAGGAGGAGGGCCTTCTCTGCTGTTGCTCCTGCCCTTGGAACATCTTGCCCCTCAATGTGAGCTTGGCCCCAACCCTCCTATCCTTTTGTAAGGACCTAAGGAACTGGCTCTGCTAATTGCTTTGGGCCCCAGTGGGGGAATAAGGCAATGGAAGTGGTTGATCAAGTAATAACAGATCTCACCTCCCCCCACTCTGCCCCCACCCTCCACACATGCCCTTATATTTTAATTATTGGTTTTAATTTATTTATGTTTTAATTGTACATGTATATTTTTATGATTGTATAAGCCACCCAGAGTTACCATATGGTAAGATGGGCAGCCAGTACATTTTAGAAATAAATAAATGTTACAAATAAACATAAAAAAGAGGGAATTCAGTGATTTTTATCTTTGTTCCTTTAACACAACTGCTTAAGTGCTTTGTTAATAGAGGGGAATAAAAGCACTTTACATATGTTCAGTACTGAAAGCTCTTCTCAACGAAAACAAAATTCTTGAAATCAAGCCAGAAGTACATAGACGTGGATCACCACAAGATGGCACAATGAGAAAAAAAATCCTCCATGTTCCCCACAGAATAAACCAAGAGAATTCAACCTTGACAACTTTTAAGATTTGTGGACTTCAATTCCCAGAATTCCCCAACCACCTCTGGAATAAACCAACTAAGGATATTCACTCTTGTTCTTTACATGCTAACTTTGCTTTTAAAATACTAAATATTGAATCTCCAATTTTTTTCCTACTATCTTACGGTTTTTTTCTACAATATCAGCCCTTAGATCTAAAATCCTTTGGAAGAGTTACACAGAGTGTAAATATTGTGTAGGTACAACCAAAGATTTGCACTTCCGTGTTGTGGAAATCCAAAGTTTTGTCATGATTATTCTGGTTAGAATTTATTTTCTGCATCAAAGTAAAACAGAATGCCAGTGATGAAAAGGTTTTGCATAGCAATACCTCTCAGAAGTCAGAAGCTATTCCTCAATAACACAGAGGCCACAAATCCACTCATGAGATCTGGATAATTTACGTTCAGTGCCCCTAATTTATTAATCTATCAATACATAATTGGGGTTTATATGGCAAAGATAAAAAGGACTAAGCAATTGGAAATCAACCCTGATGGTACATGGGTAACTGAATATCCTACGGTCTCATAATTTATGAAGGCTAGAAAGACTGACATGGTATCAGTATTCAGTTCTGAAAAAGCATTTCAGAAGCATTCTGCAATCCATGTCTCCAAGTGAATAACAATTCCCATGATCCAGAACCAGCAACCTGCATAGGATGAGAGCACGACATATCTATAGAGCATTAGTCTGGGGGAAGCAAGCATGCAATACACATACACTTTCTTTCTAACACTTTTATTTAAATTACCACCCTTAAATGACAATGTGATGTAGGTGCTGAACTAGATTGTAGAAGAACCAACTTCAGGACCTCTTCAGCCATAACAATTCACTGAGGGGCTTTGAGTCACTCACTGACTCTCTGCCCAATCTATCTCACACAAGTTGTGAGGAAATGCTATCTTTGCTACCTTGAGCTCCTGAGGGAAAGATAAGATAGAAATCTTACGCATAAACTAAACATACATTATTCTCAACTCTGAATAATGTTTAACCCATTGATTAATAAGATGACCTGGGTCCTTCATATCGGTTAGTGAAATCCCAAATCATGAGTTTAGTTCAGCACACAGAAAGTATCTGTAAAACAACAAGGGAAGACAAATTATGAAAATGCAAAAGAAGAAATGAAAATGTGACAGAAAAAAACAACATAGTGGGGAACCTTCATTGTAAGAGTAAAGTAAGGTATTTTCTAAGAAAGTCAGAAAGGGAGAGAAGCGGGAATAATAATATTATTTATGACATTCTTTATTTGCCGTTTCCTTTTTATTTTTCTTTATCAATAGCATAAAATCATGCTGAAATTTACTTATAAAGTTATTGCTGGTTGGAATCTGAAGAATGCACAGACTTTTAACAGAATAAAACTGTGAAAGAAATAACCCCAAAATAACTGGAGATTAACAGAGAACAACAGATGATTCTTTTGACCCTCTTAATAGCCCTCCCACCTTTTTAGCCTTTTCCACCTCTTTCAAAAACATAAAACATACAAACAGTTATTTAGCACTTTATCTTTAATTAAACTAGTTCAAGAAGAACAAGTTACCCAAAATAACAGAAAGTGTATTTCCTCAAAGATGTCTTAGCACTCCCCCCCCCACTATCTTCTTCCTTCTTTTTTTCAAACACTTCTTCCTCGATTCTGGGAAAGAAAAGAGAAACGCAACTCAAGGGACAGTCCCACAACATCCCTTTGTTTGTCACACAGTGTCTCCCCTGGTGATCATACAAAGTTGGTGGCAATGGCCAACACTTTGGAAAATTCTCTTTTTTTTCTCAACAGAGAAGGTATGGGCGTTTTGATCCGTGTCCCGACTGGGTTCCCACTATCTTCTATGAGAACCACGTTGTTAGAATCAAACCGAGGAGACATGCGAGGTCCGGGAAACTTGCACCCGACAATTAATGCCTTTTTCTTTTCCCCTTTGATAGCCAGAAGAATTTGGTCACCCACTTTGCCCACTCCGTTTTTGGTGTAGACATGGATACATTTTGGAGGCCGGTGATATGGTGTGTTTCCCAAGGCGCTGTTATCAACCACTCGCACACGAGTCAGCTTCTGGATATAGCTGCACACATTGCTGAGGCTGATAAAAGAGAAGAGAGAAGTCTCAATAGATCTCCCGGGAACATTAAGTAAACCAAGGTCACTTCAGGATCCATTTAAAGTACAGGGTTCTCTTTTCTCTCCAACCTTGTGCCCTCCAAATGCTGGCCATAATTTTGGGGAAGACTGGGGGGGGGGGTTGTCATTCAATATAGTTGGAAGGCAACAAGTTGAGAAACTTGCATCAAGGTAATCTCCTTCAGGATAAAAACAATACTATGCCAGAATGTTAAACCAGCAATATAAACAATGAGGGACTGAAAGTAAACATATAAAAAGATGTTAGAGAACATGCTATCACTTTAACAGTGCGTGTGTGTGTGTGTGTGTGTGTGTGTGTGTGTATGCATATATCCACATATGCAGATATGTGGAGAGTGAGAGATGAAGAAAGAAAGCACCCATTCCATTATGAAGGTTGATTCTCACACAGAAACCTAACACTAATTAAATATTTTATTTGGCAAGCTTTCCTGGCTTGTTCTTTGCTACCCCATACTCATCTCCATCTCTGTTTGCTAGCATTAAAGAGTTAAACAGAAGGGATCTGGCCAAAGGAATCAAGTTGCAATCCGACCAACACTTAGCATGCAGTACCCCCACTTCAAAGCAATGGGACTTTACTTCTAAATAGACAATATACTTAATATATAGTCAGCATAGCTCTGTACTTTTACAATGAGAGAAAAGGCAAACTGTGAGAGTCACTGACTCATTTTTACAGTACTTGCACCCATAATTAAAAAGTGATACACATATTTTTTGAGTTTAAACAAATGAGTTCAGGGTTCTGTCTCTTAAAATCGATTTATGTATGGTGCGCTTCCTTTATAAAGTAGATCACTTGATTATTATTATTTTTTTAGAAAAACTCTATAGTTATGCAAGACACACATTTTAATCCTAACAGACTTTAGAATAACTACTTCTAACTACTAACAGTAGTACTAATAACTACTGTTTTAAATATATTCGTATTCTCTTTTTTTCTCATGGAGTGATTTCTATGTGAGGAATCTTTAATGCAGCTCTGTGCATGAAGGGCGGCTCTTTGGATTCAAAGGGCGACAGCTATTTCCAAGCACAAGGGCACCAGTCAGCCACTCCTCAAAGCAAAGCAGCTAAGTCTTTTCTCTGAGATGCTGTGGCCGCTTTCTATTACTGCAGTGTGATCCCATAAAAAAAGGCACTTGGTTTCAGGAGTTAGCAGCAGCTGCTCTGTGGGTGCGTCTTTTTCCAAGGTACTGCACAGCTCCATTGATTTTATGTCTCAGGATGTTTCATTGTGGCTGTATACTACAGGTAGTCCTTGACAGTAAAGCCCAGAATTTCCATTGCTAAGCAAGACAGTTGCTAAGTGAACTTGCGCCATTTTATTTTCCACTGTTAAGTGAGTCACTGCAGTCATTAAGTTAGAAACACGGTTGTTAAGTGAATCTGGCTTCCCCTTTGACTTTGCTTGTCAAAAGTGTGTTGTTCATCAGGATCCCAGAACACTGCAACCATCATAAATACATACCAGTTGCTAAGCATCCAAATTTTGATCACATGACCGTAGGGGATGCTGCAACGGTTGTAAGTGTGAAAACTGGTCATAAGTCACTTTTTTCAGTGCCATTGTAAATTAAAAGGTCACTAAACAAATGGTTTTAAGTTGAAGACTATCTGTACTGAAAAATAATGCAAAACTAAACTTCCAAGAAAGCTGGTCCATCATTATGTGTCTTCAGCTACACTTCCAAGATTCCCTGGAAGTCTCAATTTCTGCTGCATATCTATAACAAAGATTATTCCCATTGGACTTTTTCAGCCAAGGACCATGTTGGCTAGATACACTAGAAATCACAATCTGGAGAAGCCAGGTTCAGGTCAGTTGGTTATGGCTGGCTTTCCCATCTCATAATGGCATATTCTGTTTTGGTCAGTTTGTTGAGTAAGCCCTAATAGCCTGATTCACACTAAGGTTATACAACATGTTTGACAAACTGTAACTCTTCAATTCACAGTTCAAAATCAAAATCAAACAAAATATATTATAAGTTAGTGTGATGTCAGACCATAAGCAGCGTGGAACCTTCTGGTGTTCTGGATCTGGCTTTGAATATGGAGATGCCAAACAGACATAGTAGCAATAGGAAGCCACACAAAACAGAACCAAACCATTTTATATTTTCACTCTGAAGAATATTCTAGGTGAGTTCTTGGTTTAAAAATATGTTTGCTATGAACTGCATCTTGCAAAATACTGACCTTTGCAGAAGACACTTAAGTGGCTTCAGGGCCTCCGAGGCCATTTCTCCTTTTTAGTTTTCAAGGATCACTCCAAAAGTTGAGGAACAGCCAGCCTTTCTCTCATGGCTTCTCTCACTCCACCAAGTTATTCATTACACAATGGATAAATCACAAATGTCAAGGGTCTTCGTTCCCTCTTGAACATCAAGTATTTTGCAGAAATATTGACTGCATACTTGTAGAGCAGCAACATAATGATAAAAGGGGAAGAGCACATACCTCTACCTATCCAAATCTAATGAGTCTTTTGGAACATAAGGCTTACTGCATCGATCACCGATTAAGTGTGCCTGAAAGCTTCTGCTTTAAGCAAGCTCCTGAATACATAGTGGTTTGACCTATGACCACAACTGAGCCCAAAATTTCTGTTGCTAAGCAAGATAGCTGTTAAGGAAATTTTGCCCCATTTTACGTCCTTCCAGAAGGTTCCATGCTTGCCACAATTGTTAAGTGAGTCACTGCAGTTGTTAACTTAGTAAGACAGCTGTTAAGTGAATCTGGCTTCTCCATTAACTTTGCTTGTCAGAAGGTTGCAAAAGTCGATGACCTTGGGACACTGTAACCGTCATAAATACATGCCAGTTGCCAAGCACCTGAATTTTGATCACATGACCACGGGGATACTTGCAACAGTTGTAACTCTGAAAAACAGTCATTACTCACTTTTTTTCAGTGCCGTTGTAACTTTTGACAGTCAGTACAAATTGTTTTAAGTCGAGGACTACCTGTACAGGGTTAAATCTTCCACATTCTAGTCCCCTCCTACCCACAAAGTGAGCCAATCACTTTCTCTCAATCCAATCTACTTCACAGGATAATGATAAGAATAAAATGAAGGGTCACCACATATAAATTGTCCCAAACACTTTGGAGATAAGACAGGGCATCAATAGAATAAAATAAATACCTGAAATTTCGTTGATTTGTTGCTCTGCTTAACTGGGGAAGAGCCAATCCCAGGTATCGATACAAAGGAACCATCGGGATTCCAATAAGAAGCCTGGGTAAAAAAAGAACAAACAAAAAAAAGGTTAATTTTTATTATAGAGTGAACTCCCAGGGAAAAGCAAATTTTTTCATTCTATTATTCCCTTGAAAGATCTGATACTTGCATCGTACTGTTAAGTCACAACAGCCCCAAACTGTCCCCCAAAAGAAATAAATACAGCAGAATTAATGCAAGGCAGTTACACATAACACAATGGTACTGTACTTGGGGGGGAAAAACACACTGCAGGGCTGCTTTCTTCAAGGGCACAGATCCTCATTGTCAAAATAACCTTCTGCTTTCACAATTGCTGGTTGTTAACTGCTAATTGTGGAGGAGCATAGTCATTTAGCACAGCATTTTCTACTCTGATGGTCTCCAGTGGGTTCTGAAATGCTGGTTTTTACAGCTATAAAAGGAACAAGATTTTTAAAAATTCAAAGAGCTGACAGAGATGCTCATCTCTTTGTTATTTACTACTTTTTCAGAGAGACTAGTGTGAGCATTTAAAAAAAAGAAGTGTGAGTTGCAGAATTTTAAAAGCTTATTTGGTACCAAAACTAAAGGTACGTTTGTTTAACTGCTTTATTTGCAATGGAGTAGTGATATGGGATTTCTAATCAGCAATTTAGAAGCTTAATAAAAAATTTAAAAGTCACCAAATAAAACTCACCCAATGATACTTCTGGAATAGAAATCCATTTTACGAATATAGATGTTTTAAAAATAACACAATTATTCCCATTCTGATTAGCTCCTTTAATGTAGGTCCTGTGAATATACTGTACTAAGTTTATTTTGGCCAATTTAATAACTCAGCTACATTTGCATTACTACCACACTATTTATTTTTTACCCTAAGCACTTATTTTTTATTCTTTATGGAATCTTTATTCTTTTCCTAGCTTCCAAATACAATGTACAATACCTATCAGGAAGATTATCTGTCCAGTTTTTAAGCCACTCCCAAAATACTGATGTCATTTAAGACTAAATTTATGGTATATATGTGTACATATGTGTTGTAAATGCTGGAGTGTCTGGTAGATTCATAAGATATGACAGAATTACAAACATTTTTCAGATGCATAGAGCAAGATCTTCTGGATCAAAATTACCTACTTGAAAGTGTTCTTAGCAATCAAGGTGGTAAATATTTGCTTATTTATTTGCTTTATTTATTTATTTTAGGCAGCTGCTCATCTCACAATTTCACACTGCTAGAACATTTACCTTAAAAAAATGTAAATCAAGTAAATGGGCAGTCTGCTTCACCACTATCTGCATTCCAATAATATACAGGGGTGGAATTTACTCTTTTTCTGTTCAGTGATTAAATCTTTTCCAACTGGAATTCTGGAATACAAAGCTTCATGACAAAATGGTACAAAATAAACCAGACAAGCCTTGTATCAAGAATTTGCAAGACTAAGTAATAGCATTCTCTATAGATCATGTATAATTCATTTTTAAAAACACTGAATTATTACAGTGAAATTGAAAATTATCATTTCCATATTAGAATAATTTTTCTTCTGCTTTGCTTCCTTTTTTGCATGTTTGTATATAAATGCCATATATAAAGTGTATGTTTGGCTTCTGAGGGTTTATTTTCCTACCGGTAATTACAATTAAATCAGATTTTTCTTCTTTTTTGCCCCCTCCCCTATGATAAAGCAGGGTAAAAGCTTTGGATATAATATACAGACGGAACAATGGGAGAATACATGGATGGAAGGATTGAAATTCACACATTATAATTGTAAAGATATTTTTTATGAAAAGATGGAGCAGTGATATTTGTTACTGGAAAAATTGTCTAAAATGGGTAAAGGTACTTTAAATGTAAGTTGGAAATGTGAACAAGAGGGGATCTTTTTATCATGCCTGGTAGAGCTGTAAAAATGCTTTTTAAAAAAGGATTCAAATTAATGCAGATTTTAAAGACCAATATAAAATAGAAACCCGAGGTACTTCTTTTGGGACTGATGGATAAACAGCTGGGGGGGGGGGGGAAACCCTCATGGTATCTTGTTTCTTCAGCAAAATGTTTGTATGCACAAAGGTGGAAAGATCTGACATTACTTACAATGGAAGAATGGAGGGCGAAAGTTGTTGGAGCTGGCTGAGATGGTGAATCTGACAGCTTTGATTAGAGAAAAGACATTAATTTTAACTCCGATTAGAAACCCCTTCTGGACTTTCTGCCTGAAACAGAAAAAAAATGAAATTATGATATATGGATATGATGACTGCCTACCCCTACCCTATACCATTTCAGACAAATGACTGTCCAGTCTCCTTAAAAACCTCCAGTGTTGAAGCATCCACAACTTCTGGAGGCAGGTTGTTCCAGTGATTAATTGTTCTGTCAGGAAATTTCTGAAGCATTTCAGACACCCCAAATTCTGTGTGGTGGGAAACGCCTCTCTATCTAAGACCTATCATATAGTACTTTTCTGCACTTTCCGCTTTGGCTTTCTTTTCCATTCTTTACTTTTTTCTTTTTGTCTATTTTTATGTTATTAGTTCTTGTTAGTTTTCCCCTTTATTTTAAAATCGAACAATTTCCAAAAAAAATATGTAATGGTTTTTAAGAGATGTCAACATGCTTTAAATTGCTGTAAAATAACTTTAAAATACCCAGCAGAGATCCATTATCTGAAATTAACATAGTCTCAGAAATTAGGATTAAAATTTAATCCTAATCCAATTTAGATTTTTCATCCTGTGCCATTTTTTCAAAGACCCTGGATACTTAAGAACCACTTTCAATGCAATTTATAAACAAAAATTACCCGTGCACAAAATTAGGGGTTATTGCTTCCTTTTTTAAATATAAATATTTCTTCTTTTGTCTTTTCATCCCTCAACATGTGATTTGCACCACATGTTGATTTGTACCACATGCTGACTAAGATGAAATGTCGCAGGAAATCACCCGCTGCATATAATATGGTTTATCTATTGAGGCATAGCATATTATGTGGACATAGCAATTCTGTTGGGTTAACCTGGTTTTAAGGTTTAGCATATTGAGTAAATGGATCAAAGGCATTTGGAAGGGGACATGCTTCTTGATTGCAATTTCTTCTGTACTCCTCCAAATGTAAAGTTTTTTCCCAAACTGATAATTTCCAACTGGCTGTTACATGGAGACTCTCCTCTAAAGATTACAGAAAGAATATAAGATAGGCAAGAAAAGGGATATCTGCAATTCTTTGTTATTTATAGAATAATAAACCATTTTATTTCAAGCAGGCCTTGACATTTCATTTTTTTAATCATATCCACTGATCAAAAATAACTGTTACACCAAGAATTAATTTGTATTCTGAGTATAAAGCTGATATGTTGAAAAGTGAGTTTTGACACAAGACCATTCTCATTACTAGTAGCATAGTTGTCATGAATAGAAACATCAAGCACAATTATTTTCTAATGTTAAGCCATAATTGAAGTTACTTTATCTCTTATAATCAACCATTTACATCAGCATAAAGGGAAATCATCTGAACACTCTGACTCAAGAATTGTTATTTTATCTCATTCCCCTTATCTGCTAGGAATTATTTGGGTACAAATCCACTCTGAATTCAAACTAAACTGCACAAAGAACGGAAAGAATGACTTTATCTAAGCATGAGAATACATATTTTTAAAACTGCTTTGGGTTTTCAAACATATGTTTATTCCTCAAGGCAAATTTGGGGAAGCAAAACCTACAGGGAAGATGGAGGGATCAATCCTTTCCTTACCTGCAAAATCCATAAATCATTTAAAACAGGACTGTCACAGCTAGATTGTAAAGTAGGCCAGTTTGGGAGTAAAACTGCAAGATTAGCAAAGACTCAACAAATGTAGACAAAATCTCCTCCAACTGTTAAGCCAGTGTTTCTCAACCTTGACAATTTTAAGGCATATGGACTTCAACTCCCAGAATTCCACAGCCAGCAATGCTGGCTGTGGAATTCTGGGAGTTGAAGTCCACATGCCTTAAAATTGTCAAGGTTGAGAAACACTGTGTTAAGCCTTTCTGCAAGGTCTCCTCACTTCCATATTCATGTTATCTTTGCAAGCATCTGTCAGTTGCTCAGAAAAAAAAACTGTCCCCCAATTATGTCCCAGTTTAGAGTTTGTAAATAACCACACTGAAAATCCTTTTGTTCTGGGGGGACAATCTGCCAACAGAAGCCAATGTTACAATACCACTTTATTAAATATAGTTTTAAAAATCCTCAGTGATTTCATGCAGGCTTCACGCAAGGCAATAGAGCAATTTTTGAAAGCTGGATTCCAACTAACAAAGCCTTAGAGTCCTCCAAATTATGTAGATGAACACAGTGACACCAAGACTAATTTGTATTAGTTTATTCTCCTGCTGAGATCTTTCTAAAAATATTTTTATCTTGACATGAAAAAATAAGAATGTGCAATTACCTTACCTTTTTAAGGTACCAACCGCTCTGGCACCATAATATTTTATGCTTCCTCTCAAACATCTCACAAGAATTTGAAGCACCTCACTTTCCTCAACTGAGGAGTTTCTGAAAGCTTGCACCAAGATTCTCAAAAGCCCATGGATATGAATATGGACTGATATATTACAGCACTTCGTAAACTTGGGTGAATTACCCAACCTTAGGTACAAGTGGGGGTTTGTGGGGGTTTTGGGGGGTTATGACATACAAATCATTACCAAATCCCAACAGGGACATTTAAATAAGAACATTATGATAAGGAGTTTTGGATACTGAAGGAAAAAAGTTTGAGAAGCACTGCTACACCATATAAGTGTCAAGTCACCTAAAGAACACCTTCCCCCAGAATATTTCATAGATCTTTTCTATCCCACTCAAGAGAACGGTTGCCTCCATGAGATTTCTTTCTCACAGATAGGATGACTAAGTTACCTAAACAGTGAACAGATGGAACTGGCCTCACCTGTTCAATCCCTTACAAAGTAAGAGTGTAAGATAATTAATGTTGCCACCACAATTGCCTATGTAGAGGTGTTTCATTGAGAAGTGGAGAACTCACGGGAATTATTGTGTTGTCATTGTGACCTTCCCCATAAAAGACTGTTTGATCAGAGATTTTGGATGATTGTCTGTTAGATGAACTATTTCCAGTCCAAGCTGTTTGGAGGAAGGTCTGATTCTTTTCATACAATTTAAAGCCCACAATGAAAAGGAAATTTAATTTACAAAAGCCATCTACACAAATATTAGATACACTGCTTCAGTTTGTTCTGGGTGTGCTTCCGGTTGTTTCTTGAGAATCATAGAGCAAACCTTTTTTTAACATATTAAGGATACTGGGCAAGACGGATCCTTCCTGTTTCACAATCATTCATAACATTTCACAATGCAAAGGATGAGCTCAGATGTTTTGAAGAATGCATATGTGTTATGTTCTGACCAATGTAACAACTGTTTCTAATTGCTAAAGTCTTATGCATGCTTTTTTGAGAATATAAGAGTGTACAAGAGTTTGCTTTGAAAAACTGATGAGCAAATATTCTGCATTATATCAAAGCAATGAATTATTTTTATGTAGCCAAGTAATGTGTAATTAAACTGAAAATAATGTAAGTTAAAATTCAATTCTCTCCATTAAGTTTCTAGCAGCCTTACCTGAAATATATTATAAATGGAAACAGAACCAGAGTCCCTTAAATTTCTTTGCATCTATTTGCAATCTGGTTGCAAGTTAGTCAATCACACTGACAATGAAAAAATAAAATCAGTACTTGAAACCAACTTTAATTCACTGATTGAATTAAAAGACTGCAAATCTCATTAATCTCGGATGTATTGTAAACAGTGATAAATGCCACAAAAAATTCTGTTTGAAAGTGATGGGGGAAGAGAGTCACACAGTTTTATCCAGACAGGTTAATATCTGAGCCACATCAGAGTTGAGGATGATGATTTTGTAAACGTTAATAGTAACTTTGAGTTTAATTTTGTAACATATACAGTATGTGACAAGATAACACTTAATTTTTTTGTTTTTATCTTCTCTTCTACTGTTTTCATTATGTGCTAGTGAGGGAAAAGAGAAGGGAACTGTTAATTATTTATACACAATTCAAATCATATGAATATATGTATATGAGTGTGTATCTGGATACACACAGAACAATGACAAAGTACAAGGTCCACCATCCAAAGGGGATTCCTTGACATAGAGTTTGACGTGTGAATACAGGCAGTTCTCAACTTACGACCACAATTGAGCCCAAAATTTCTGTTTCTAAGTGAGACATTTATTAAGCGAGTTTTGCCCCATTTTACGACATTTCTCATCATAGTTGTTAAGTAAATCATTGCAGCTATTAAAGTCAGTAAGTCCATTGTTAAATGAATTTGGCTTTCCAATTGACTTTGCTTATCAGAAAGTCACAAAAAGTGACCACATGATCCTGGGATCCTGCAACCATCATAAATATGATTCAGTTGCCAAGCATCTGAATTTTGATCACATGACCATGGCAATACAGTATCGGTCATAAGTGTGAAAAATGATCATAAGTCAGTTTTTTAATGCTCTTAGTCACTAAATCAGTGGTTCTCAACCTGTGGGTCGGGACCCCATTTGGGGTCGATCGACCATTTCATGGGGGTCGCCAAGCAAGGCTGTCCGCCATTTTTTCCCCTTTTCCGGCGGGTGCCTTACCTCCCTTGGGCGGGCCAGCTGGTGGTCGGCCTGCTCCGTCTCTGCCGCTTGCCAGCTATGCCTCGGCTGGCGCAGGGGGCGGAACCACGCATGCGCGACGCTCCCAGGCAGGGAAAGTCCTTGACTTACGACCGGTTGGGTAGTCCTTGACTTACGACCGGTTTAGTCCTCGACTTACGACCGGTTTAGTCCTCGACTTACGACTGGTTTAGTCCTCGACTTACGACCGGTTTAGTCCTTGACTTACGACCGGTTGGGGTCGTGGCATTAAAAAGGTTGAGAACCACTGCACTAAATGAACTGTTGTAAGTCGAAGATTACCTGTATAGCCTCGGATCATATTTCCAAAGAAAATGACCACAAAGAAATAACATAGGCACTTGTTATTAAATCTTCCTGAATAGTCCATATTTGCTTATTGAAGATGTGCACATGTATTAGAGCGCATTGTCTCAGAGGACACAATACACAATCTCTTCTAAGAAGACACCAGTCCCATCTAGCTTCGCTAAGTGCTTTCATAGTTTTAATATGCTACCCACTTATTCAGGGAAACATTTTTAATTGACCAAAAAGCTTATTGACTGAATTTATACAAATGCTTTTGAAACAGCCCTAATTAATAAATCAGGTTGTGTTCTCCACTGAGAATCTTTGATCTAGCAAAACCTAGGAAAGAGTTTTTGTTGATTTTGCTATTTCCTTTCCACTCTTCTAAATCCTCCCCTGGAATACTACACAGAATTAAGAATCACTTAGGGGGGAAAAATCCCTACTGCAGCTGACAAAAGCCTGCACAGGATCAAACAACTAACCATCTTTGAAGAAATATACTTGCATATATCAAATTCCATAGTAGCACTTTGGATTCAATCGGAAGCCAGCTGGGTGGGGAATTCTGGGAGTTGATACACATAGTTGCCAAGTTTGAAGAATACAGCCTTAAATAAAGGGCATCTTTCCTTGAGATTATGCTTCAGCTGTGGAAGGTTGTCCTGAGATCCTGGGATAAGACTCAGCTGCTTTTGATTGGCATATGATGCAATCAAAAGCACAACTGCCTAGACCAGTGTTTCTCAACCTTGACAATTTTAAGGCATGTGGACTTCAACTCCCAGAATTCCACAGCCAGCATTGCTGGCTGTGGAATTCTGGGAGTTGAAGTCCACATGCCTTAAAATTGTCAAGGTTGAGAAACACTGGCCTAGACTATCACACAAACAACTGGAACTTCAGACAGAAACATACATCTTGTATTTATAAATCTAGGACTACACCCTGCAAATGCTGAACAAGTATTCACATGCACAGCAGATAGCACAGCAATGTGGCAAGAGAGATTGTTTCCAGGTCAAAGTGAAGAGCCTCTGCTGGCAGTTCCCTTGGATAACCCTGAAGAAACATTAACTTAAAATTAATCCAAGCTATCAATTTGTTCTGTAACAACAACAACATGCAACCAAATTGCTTCCTCAAATTGCAGAGTGAGAAATTATCTTTCAGACAGACAACTTTTCAAGGCTCTGGCTCATTTTGATCTCTCCTCTAGAAGCACTGAAGGCTTCTGCCAAGCCACAATCTCAGCTTTAGATCCGGGCAGCCAAGACCAAATATTATTTTTAACCTAGAATTGTTTGAGATAAAACAATACATCTGGATCTCAGCAAAGTTTGAAGGATTCTGCAGGGGTGAGGGGAGGCTTGGGTACAAAATGTCCACTGTTATGTAGCTCACAAGGCTTCTGCCACCGAGACAATCACTGCCTCTCTGTTCTATCAGCTCATTGGCTGGGGTTCTCATAACTCCCTTAAGCATGGCACTTAAAGGCCCTCCCCTACCTGCATTTCTCCACAACATCCATTTTCTCTTTGGTCACCTGACATTGCCCTTATATCAAGCCAACTCATGAACAAAGCCATCTTTAGTTGTCCCTGGCTGAACTGATCAAAACAGAGTATTGCTTCCTTATTTCAACATCATCAAATAATAGCCTAAAACACTAATACCCATTTTTTTAGAGGAGAAATCAAGTGAGCAACTGTAAGAGTTACATAGGAACACAGAATCTGCCCCTTGAGGTTTTTTCTTTTTAATTTATTTATTATTTTTTAATTATTAATCTTTTTATTTTATTTTTCATTATTATAGTTCATCGTAAGGTCAGCCTGGTTTTGGCATTTTTAACCACCTATCCTTCCCAAGTTATTATTTTTTTATTTATTAAGTTTTGTCAGACGATAGACTTGAGTTTATCCCAAGCTGTTTAAACTCAGTTACTGATGACTAACCCACTAGCTCCGCTGGAAGTTGGTTCCAAGCTTCCACTACTCTTTCTGTGAATACTTTCTAACACTACTTTTGTGCATCCCTCCTGTCAGTTTGAGGTTATGCCTCCACGTTCTTGATTTTTGCTTAATATTGAAAATATTGCTGTCTAGAACCTTATTCACATCTTTAATATATTTAAAGGTTTCAATCGTGTCCCACGCTTCCCCTTCTATCATCCAAGCTGCATAAATCCAGTTCTTCCAATCTTTCCTGATTTGTCCTGACAGAAGAATATTGTAGCTTCCACTGTAGGCTTTTTAATCCCCATGACCACAATGTCTCCTAGACTCTTTTGTTACCTGCCTCCCATTTCAACTTCTCTCCAAACTTTCCAAAAAGAGAGCTCTCCTCAACTATTTTATTTGGGGAAGAAGGGGGGTAGGTTTGTGCTAGCCCACCTTAACAATATTTGGAAATCTATTTCTACTTTATATGTGAAAGCCCCTTCACTGCAGTTGGATATTGAACTCGCTGCCATTGCTTATTCATCCATTCCGTGTTTGTCAGATTTAATTATTGCTATCCCCTGCAAGTAAGAGAGTACTCAAAAACCATTTCAGTTATCTCACTCCCAGACACAAATCATGACAGGATTTGCCTCCCTCCTCTGGGTTCTATTTCTGTCACAGGGCTGTTAATGTGGGAATAAAATTAGGGGAGACCCCATCCCAACTCTGTTGCCTTGAGAGAAAAAGTGAGATATCCACAAAGTAAATCTAAGCACTGAGCCACAACTCTTTGAATCTGTGGACATCACTAAGATTCTAAAATTGTTTTCTACAATGGTACAGGTTAGTCCTCATTTAGCAACCACAATTAGGACCAGCAATTTGTTCATTAAGCAAAGTGGTCGCTAAACCACAACTGTACTTATTTTATTTCAGCTTTCCTTTGCTTTACAAACCTGCAAAGGTCGTTAAAACAAGGATTGATTGTAAAATTACATTTTCATCATTGTTGTAATGGTGGATGATCACAAAATGACAACTACCTGTGTTTTTCATGTTAATTGTAAGCAACAATTAACTGTCAGACTACATTTAATGGATGTCAGAAGCTAGTCAGAGAGTTTCCTACCAATCTTCTGTTTAGAGTTTAAAAAAGAAATATTTAGTTGCTATTAAATTTGATGCCAGCAAACTCTAGTCCATCCTACAGTTTTTGTTTACCTGGACATTTTTCTTATTTCTATTTTCCTTATCCATACCTTTTCATAGCTTCTTATGCATATATCCCCTCTCCCATGAAACATAAAGCTAAATTGCCTTTCCTCCTATCCCAACTTTAAGGAAAGAAAACATGGGTAAATCTCATGCAGTATCTGTTAGAATTTTAAAACTGAAGCATGCAGATGAAATCTTAGCAAGAGTCATTCACATTACCATTACACTTCATACTGAATACATCTGCTGAAGATGATCATGCTTAACATATCCACAAGAATATTGTTATCAAAATTTGATATTCCTGTTTGTTAATTTTGCTATTTTTATGTTACTGTAGCTTTAAGGAAAAAAAGCAGACTCAGGTTCTTTGTCCTTCATGTTTGACCAGCTACTCTTGGCAATCCAAGTATAATTGCCACTTGTTGCCCTATTCTCTTTGTTGCCTCTTTCTGATAAAATCATTGGCCATGGGTGCTTAAACTACAATCTTGGACCAGGAAGGAGGGAAAGTTTCTCATCCATCTTCTTTTGTGAATCTTCTTTTCAAAATGGGTAATAGGTCATCCCAGAGCCAAAACAGGCACTAAATGTGCTTGTTACAGGATCCAGATTAGGCTTGCAACAACTTCAAGCCTGGGAACTGGAACTACATTAAGGTCTTCAAAGAAAAAAAAAGACACCCTCCAGCCAAGGCAGAAAATGTATCGGGATAAAGAGAGAGTTGCCTATGGTCTCCATTTCTCCAAATTCCGGATTTTAAAATAAAGCATTATTACTTTTTGCCCGATCTGCAAATTTCTTCTACACATTTATTTGGGAGAAACCTCCATGAAACCTGGAGGACTTTGTTTTCAGTAAAGGACGGAAATTGCTGTAATTCCGAACACTGACCGAAGGGAGACCCTCAAGCCTGAGCTGGTTTAATACTCCTGAATTTAATGGGCTTAATGCCATCTACGTATGTAATCTTATTTCGAAATTCTGCTGATCCCGGGACTTATTGCTCAGCAAACAAAGACAAGATCCCAGTCTTCTGATCTTTGGAAGGTTTATATTCGAAACCGTAAAGATACTTCCGCACGAGTGATGTCCTATAAAATGCAACAGCCATTATTTGTAAGTAAAGTTACTTAAAATCGCACCAAAAGGCTGCAATTCTACTCAAACTGATCGTCCCGATTTTCCACGCCCGAGTTAGCATTCAAGGTTGCGGTGCAAAGGAGGCCTTCTCGAGATTAAGGCTGCAATGCTAAAATCATTGGCTGGGGCTTAGAAGCGAGCCTCGCACAAACTCGCGGGCTTGCCCGCAAAAGGATCTGTATATACGACCGCCCCGCACGGCCTAACTTCTTTCCCATCAGTAGCATGAAGCCCCGTCCTTAGTTAGTCCAGTCCTCCAGCTCGAAGCCGCAAGGAAAACAGGGAGCCGCTCCCGCCCCGAAACGAGCCCCCCCCCCTCTTTCTCTCCCAACCCCTATCACTCACACGGTCTCCGGGCCAGAGGTTCTCCCGAGCACGCAGGCGCAAAACAGCTTTTTCAGGGAAGGGAGGAAAAAGGCGCACATGCGTAGAAGCCGAGACTCTGTCGCCGGCACCGGGCAAAAGGCCACGCCTCTTCGCTCTCCCCCCTCCCTCCCTCTCTCTCTCTCTCTCTCTCGCTTCTTTTAGCCTCGAAGAAGCTGGAGTAGGGAGCCGCGAGCCAATCCAAGGAGGCGAAAGGCGTCTTTATTTAGGAAAGGGGAACGGAGCCAGAGCCGAGTGCGCTGGAGGAGCGGAGGGAAGCAGGGGCTGCGAGGCGAAGAGGAGCGGCTCTGCCTTGGACGCCGGGTAAGCCACCTGGTTGTCGCTCCTACTTCCATTGCAATATCGCTTTCCTTCCCCTGTCTCCCCCACCCCCCACCCCCACCCGCAGCGATAACCACTCCTAAACCCTGTTTCCAAGGGAAGCTGGGTCAGCCCGAGGAATCCTTTGGGAAATGGCTTTCCGTGTTTTTTTCCTGAGCTCTCCCTCTCCAACAACTCGGGATCTGTTTAGTCGGGAGAGATCTGCGGCGGTGCTTGCTCGTTTCCTCCCTCTGCCTTGCCCTAGAACAATGGAAGCGGCGGCTGCGTCGCTGCTCGGGATTCCGGGCGATCTGGCGCAGGCTCTCGCCTGCAGAGGTGGCGGCGAGCGGGGGGCGCGGGGCTGGCGCTGCCTCTCGCCCTTTACGCGGGTGCTTTGGGGAGCCCTGCGGCAGGATCCCCGCTGCGTTTCTCCTGTTTGGCGGGACTCGCTTTCTCCCCCGCTGGGTCGGAGGCAGTTTTCCCTTCTTCCCCTCCTCCCACCCCTGAAAGCCCACCTTGGCCAGCTGCTGCATTTCGTTCCGGGTTTCTGGGATTCCCTTTCCAATGTCAGTGGGGGAAAGGAGGGGGGACAAAATGGTTTGGGTTTTTTTGCCACCGGAAGGTCGTGGCCTTGGGTTTTGGGTTGTTGTTTTTTTTACCCCGATCCCGATGTGTGTGCCTGCATGGATTTGTTGGTGCTGCGTGCGTAAATAAGGCGCAGGTATCTAGAGCAAGATGGCACGGAGAGAAAGCAAGGCTGGGCGCTTTCTTTGTTGCTGTTTCCACTCTGGATGGTGTGATCGTGATGATGATGGTGTTGGTCCGCGATGCTGCAGTCACTCCCCCCTCGTCCTTGTGCATGCGATAGACTAGAGCCTGGAAGGGAAAGTAGAGGCGAGCCTATGAGAGAGCAAGTTGCCTCTTTCATGCGGCTTTTGTTTGGGAAGATTTTGCTGCAGCTTTCGGAAAACGCACCAGGTGCTTCTGAGAATTAGGCCACAAAAGCAGCAGGCAGGGAGGAAATCAGATCAGTTCCTAGGCACCGTCTGTACCTCCTCCTTTACACCACAATAGAGGCTTTCTATCTTTTCCAGGGATGTTCCCTTGGAGGAGCACTAATTGACTTGTTGCTGTCAGTCAAAACATCTTTTCCTATCTAGGGGGGGGGGGGAGAGCCTTCCTTATTTAATATCTGGTGACTGCCCTGAATTTCTGCTCTCACAATCTCCATTCTGTCTGGCTGGGAATTATAGGTAGTCTTCAACGTACCACCACAATTGAGCCCAAAATTTATGTTGCTAAGTGAAAAATTTGTTAAGTGAGTTTTGCCCCCCATTTTATGATTTTTCTTGCCACATTTGGGTTAAGTGAATCGCTGTCGTTGTTAAATTAGTAACACGGTTGTTAAGTGAATCTGGTTTTCTCCATTGACTTTGCTTGTCAGAAAGTTGCCAAAGGGGATCACATGACCCTGGGGACACTGCAACCGTCATAAATGTGAGTTGGTTGTCAAGCATCTGATGTAAATCACATGACCATGGGGATGCTGCAACAGTCATAAGTGTGAAAAATGATCATAAGTCACTTTTTCCAGTGCTCCTATAACTTTGAATGGTCACTAAGTGAACTGTTGTAAGTTGAGAACTACCTGTATAGAGATTGAAGTCCAACACATCGTAGGGAAGGCTGGAGTAAAGATATGCTGTGAAATCTTCTCCAAATGTTGCAACATTATAATACTGTTTCTCTTTGTTGCAAGATCTCAGTTTACAAACCAATTCTAAGGCTAAACTCTAAGATCTCCTAAACTTTTTTTTTAATTGGCTTTTCTACTGGCTTGTTTTGCCTGATATTTCCTTCTCACTTCAATTCATTTATTCTTTCCTCCTTCCACTCCAGTTACATTATCCACTTCCTTTGAGCATCCTCTTCAGAGCACTTCTGCTTCTGCTCCGATTATATTTTGGACTGAATAGTAAAAGCAACTGCAAATGGGGAGGAAGCTATAGAGAGACTCCATTCCAGATCATAGTGGGGATTTTTTGCCGTTGTTTCCAAAAGTCTGTGTTTCCAAATATTGGCTTAAACCTAGTCAAGGTCTACTAATGTGGGTGTGCCTGGATTTCAGTATATCAGCACCTGATGATAAAGCACTGACTTATGTAGAATTGGTGGGACAGACTGAAGGCTAAATAAAGTGATGTATGTTGAGCCTAGCAGTCAGTGCGATAGAACAGATATTTTGCTCTAAAACAAAATGCTTATTAGCAAGCAATACATATTTTTGATATGGGACAGCCCTTAGGAAAGACCTGGGCTATGTTATCTGCCTTTGATGTCATTTTAACTAATGATTGGCTTCTAAGTATACAAATATTACACAAGTGTGTGTCTGTGTGTGTGTGTGTTTGGAAATTGGTAAAAGATTGTTATCCATTACTTGCCATTAAAAGAAAGCACATCCTCCCGTTGGAAATGTAAATCTTAAATGTAAAGGAAGGCATTGAATTCTCATTAAAGAAATGAAGCTAAGCTAGGAAATACTGACCTTCCCAAAACCGCCCAAGTTGTTAATGGAATTTTAATGCTACTGCTCTCGAGATTTTTTTTCTTATTGAAGTATCAAGGTCGCTAGTTAACCTTATCCAGATGTGAGTTTCAAGCATTGACAGTATGGCATAAAAATATTCCTTTGAGTCAGGCTTGGCTCCTGGAAGCCTTGTGGGCACATCCCTGCTCTTTTCTTGGCAGCAGTATAAAAATTATTTGCCATGGCTTTCCCTGGAGTCTCCCATCCAAGGGCTAAATTCTGAATTCAGATAAACTGAGCCAAATACTGCCACCTGCTATGGAATGCTGAAATGCAGTTATATTGTAGCTAAAGCGACAGAGAAAATGAATTGGAACAATAACCCTTGGATTTGTATCCACGGTAGTTTTTTCCCCATTTGAGCTCTTCTTATTGTTATACAGCATAGGAATTGACATGATCTCTGAATAGCTTGTTCTTTATCCTTTACAACTTACGTGAAGTGTATAAGTACTAGAATCCTTAAAGAAAAAATATTTAACCAAGTGTATACTTCCAGGATACTGATAAATAGCAATCGGATTTCACAATTCATACTTCAACATGCTCTCAACTAGAGAATTGTAACCAGATGAAGCCAAGTAAATGTAAATATAATTTATGTGATCTTCATTATGGATGAACTTATGTAGTAGGTGAATTGTTAAATGAGAATGGGAAGAGAGATAGTTTCTCCCAATGATTTTATTAAAAACTATGGATGAAAAGAATCAAATACAAGCTAGAAAAATACAGATAGTAAAATACAAAGAAGTATGAAAAAAGAACAAAAGAAAAAAAAGGGGGGAAGCAACTAATTTCCCCCTTTATCCCAGCAAGTAAAGGCAATTTTAACTGTATTTAATATAAATACAGTCTCTTCATCCCATAGCTTATTTAAGTAAAAAAAACAAAATCCAAATGTTTTGTCAGTTGTTCTTTCTCAGCTAAAAAAGTCCAGTAAAAGCAATTAGATATAATTGTTCCTTTTAGCCCCAATCAAATAAGCCAACTTTGTATTTCTTCCTTGAGTTTCTCCAGCATGGAAGGAATGTAGAATCCACGCATGGGTATTAGAAGTCCTCTAGCCCAATCAGACCATGCTGAGAAAAGGCATTCAAGTAAGACAACGCCCCTTTTAAGAATCTTAATTTTTAACTGCTTCAAAAAGAGTCCCAGAGTTAATTTTCTGTTCATCTTCTAGCCAAAAACCATTCAAAATGTTAACATTTCTTTTGTATATCCAATAAGTAAAGTTTGTATTTCTATTTTTCACTTTTAATAAAGTCCTTCAACACCTTAATAACACTCTTGTCATGGTTCCGACAGATGGAACTCTTCAAAAGAACTTTGAGACATTGTTTACCTTAAAGAATCTTTTATTCAAGAAACAAAGTATCGACACTACATAGTTGAAGCCAAAAACTGAATTCTCCTCCCTTTTGGCACAAAGTAGCAAAGCACAATTCCCTCCTCCAATTAACAGTCATAAATCACATTCCTCAATTAGCTTGAAGCACGGGCTTCCTCTCCA
Source organism: Protobothrops mucrosquamatus (assembly GCF_001527695.2). Classification (NCBI taxonomy): domain Eukaryota; kingdom Metazoa; phylum Chordata; class Lepidosauria; order Squamata; family Viperidae; genus Protobothrops; species Protobothrops mucrosquamatus. The sequence goes on from NW_015388602.1 coordinate 38,240, forward strand.
GTTCTCCAGCCCGCCAAATCTTTATCAACTCTGGGTGCAATAACCTTGGATTCCCACAGCTGAGTTATTGTTATGACTAGCTGGACTCTCATCCACATCCCCCCTCCCAGCATCATCTAACTCTAAAAGCGAAAGAGAAAAGATGGCTACATTTCCATCTGTTGTCAAAGCAAGAACATTCGATGTTAGCAGTGTGGACAACTCTTGTGTATCCAGTTAGAAAAAAAGTTATCCAAATCAATTTTCTGGTTCAATGTTTGTAATTGCTTTTAGAGAATACGTCAGCCATCAGTTCCATTTATGTGTCCATATCTTTCTCCATATCCTTTTCATTGCTTGTCATATTTAAGTCCCCCTTCAAAATAATTTCAAAATTATCCGTTGAAATTTGTTCTTCCTCTGTAACTTCATTAAGTATGCTTTGTCCATCTCATAAATTTATCTTAAGAAGTTTGGGAGACCAATATTCAAAAACTTTTATTATAGATTTCTGCTCCATTCATTTCTGTATCTACTAGCTCCCTCTAGTGTCCAACCTTCAAAGTCCCCTTATAAATATTTATTTATTTATTTATTTATTTGTTTGTTTGGATTTTTATCCCGCCCTTCTCCTTACGGACTCAGGGCGGCTGACAGCCTGATAAAAACAATACAGAGATAGAGATACCCACTTTAAAACATAATTAAAATAAAATATTTGATGTGGCCTGTGTCAATTTAAAATTATTTTTAAAACCCCACTAAAAATCTCCCCCTAGGCCAGTCCTGCTTGTTGGAATAGNCAAGGGAAGCCCCATGTAGAGAGCATTACAGTAGTCCAGGCGGGAGGTGACGAGAGCATGGGTGACTGTGCGCAAGGCGTCCCGGTCCAGAAAAGGCCGCAACTGGTGAATCAGGCGTACCTGATAAAACGCCCCCCTGGTCACGGCCGACAACTGGTCTTCCAGTGTCAGCCGTGGGTCCAGGAGGACCCCCAGATTGTGTACCCTCTCCGAGGGGGCCAGAATTTCGCCCCCTATAGTCAGCGATGGAATAGACCCAAACAATGCCATTTCCCATGAGACAATTTCTTCTAGTTAATTACAAGCTATAATTTTAAATCCATCTGGACCCTTTATCTTTCCAAAATCCTTATTCTAAGTGTACCTTTGCAGCATATTTTTTTTAAAAAAAAATCTTATGTTTCCAAAATTTTAAAAATAAAAATCTTCCTCTTAAGGGGAAGAGAATTCATCGAATGAATACAGCAAAGCCTTGCTGATCCAAAGAGTTTTAATTTCTCGCCTAATGTCCATAGAAGGCTGCATTGTGAGTGTGAGCTTGATGGAATCCCAATTTTCAGCCACTCATTTCATAGGCTGATAGCAAAACAGCAGTTTCTACGGTCTACCCGCAAGGATTGCTGTCTAGAGCCATGTAGATGATCTCAACAATTTCTCATTCCTCATGAGAGATTTCACTAGATTGGATCCAGCATCCGGTTGCGATTCTCTTTGGAAATGTGGTCCCGCTAACAGCAGGACATCAGTTAAACCCTGGCACTCACAAGAAGAATGGAAAAAGATACTGTTTTGACAAATGCATTTATGCTGCATCTATTTCCATAACTGGCTATCATTACCGAGAAAAAGGGAACTGGCTTGTTAGTAGACTATAAACATTGTGAAAGTGTGTAAACTTTTAAAAGTTTATACCAAAAATAGTATTAAGTGAAAATGTAAGATACAGATATATCGCTAGTCATATAAGTTTATGTAATTTTATTTCTTTATAAAATTTATTGGCCCATCTTACCATAGGGCAACTCTGGGTGGCTTACAGTTAAATATATAATTAAAACATAAAATTTAACAACAAACCTTAAAACCAAGGACACATGGGAAGGGCATAAGCGGAGTTGGGGAGGGAAGTGGGATCTGTTATTACTGAATCAAACACCTCCATTGCACTGTTCCCCCACTGGGGCCCCACACCAACTAGCACAGCCATGTCTTTATGAAAAGATAGGAAGGTTGGGGCCAACCTCACATTGGGGGGCAAGATGTTCCAGAGGGCAGGAGCAACAGCAGAGAAGGCCCTCCTTCTACACCCCAGCAGCTGGAATAATCGGGCTAATGGGACCCACAGCATGCCTCCCCTGCCAGCACGAGTGGTACAGACCAATCCCAATGGGATGAGAGAGTCCCTCAAATAACCTGACCCATGCCATGAAGGGCTTTACAGGTGATCACCAACACTTTAAATTGCACCTGGAAGCAGACTGGTAACCAATGCAGCTCGCGGAGCAGTGGTGTTACAGGGGCCTTCTTAGCCCCCCCCCCAAATTATAGGCACTGCCACACTCTGTACCAATGGTAGCTTCCAAGTCCTCTTCAAGGGTAGCCCCATGTAGAGCACATTACAGTAGTCCAGCCATGAGATGGCTAGGGACTGAATGACTGAGCACAGGAAATCCTGATCCAGGAAAGGCTGTAACTGGTGCCCAAGATGAAGTTGTGCAAAGGCTGTCCTAGCCGAGACTGCCACCTGTTCCTCGAACAGGAGTCGCAAGTCCAGGAGAACCCCCAAGTTGCGGACTGGATCTTTCTGGGGCAGTGCCACCCCACCCTGAATCAAAGATGACAAGATCCTGGAGCCCCACGTACCCAAAGCCAGCAAAATGGCAAGTCCAAAAATGTATTAGTTGCGTGACTGTACTTTTAAAAAGGTTAATTCATTTCTGATGTTTAATGAGAAATGATTCCACCCCCAAGAACTTTTGAATGTCTCAATTGAGAAATCAATTTGCTAGTAATTGCTATTATATATTAAGGTACAACTGTGCTAATTTTGTTTAAGAGAGGAAATAATGTAAACTTATTGCTTCTATTTATTTATATCCAGTAGCTGTCAAACCTGCAAACACAGAACAATATGGTGCTACATAGCAATAAAAATCTCAGTGAAAAAATGTGAGAATTATTATGCTGATAAAAAGACTAGCAGTTACCAAAAAAGTGAAGATATGCAGAGAAGTACAAGCTTCCAGTTCTTGCCTTCCCAAAAATGGAGGATATTGGCAAGAGTTGTGCTGGCATAAAATTGCATATATATGTGTGTGTATGTGTGTATGCGTCTCATTTGAAAGTAAGGTACTAGCTGGATTTCTTGTATTGTAACTTTATAACCTTTCTTCCAGTAAATACTGTTGAGTAGAATTGCTAGCTTGTTACTCAGTGGATTAACTGCTTCCAGTCTAGATTAAAGAAGAACTAGGACAAACAATAAGATAACAAAGAATTAAAGATCTTCACAGTAGCTAAAAAAAAGTTGCTAATATGACGCAGGCATATTTGTTAGATATATTATAACAATGCTTTGTCATACCTAATATTTGGTAGTGTAGAGAAAGACACAATTATCTTTTTAGTTATTTGAAGAATATTCAGGGCAATGATACACAAGTTTGTTTAGATATAATTTCCAATGAGCTCAATAGTGTTTTTTCCCAAGTGCTTCTCTTTAGGATTTTATATTATAGCTGCTAAGAGATGGAGGTTATCGTAGATGTGAGCAAAATGTCAGTAAATTTGTTTTTTGGACCAAAAGTTTCCTCTTTCTTCTAAGGCAGCTATGCTGGCTGAGGAATTCTGGGAGCTGAAGTCCACAAGTCTTAAAGTTGTCAAGGTTGCAGACCCCTGTTCTAAGGAACTTGAACAATACATTACTATAAATGGGTATGCTACCAATCTAAATTTGTAATTCATATCTTTTGTTAAGCTAATAACACTGAGGGGAATATTGATTTGAACATTTAAGACAGGGGATGACATAATAGCAAAGCCAGATCTGATGATTTCATTACTAAAAAGTTTGAATCAGAAATTTAAAATACTGCTTTTTATATTATGATGAGGTCAGTTAATTATTAGATAATCCTCAGAATGCATAATGTTAGCTATAGATTAGGTTTATAGATGTGTAATACATTTGAACTTTCTATGAATGTTTACACAAAAATTACATTATTTTGTTGTAAGTAAAATACAGGTATAGCTAATCTATCCAAATTCAGAATGCTGATGTTATCCACAAAATGATCTTGATTCAAAATGATCTTTAATATTATGAAATAACTTTATGATGTAATTTAGAAACACTAATCTGATTCCCATATTTCACTAAGGTATAATGTGCCTTGTTTGGTTTTGACTTAATATATTTTGATCCATAAACCAAGTGATTTATAACTTTTATAATTTACATGAACTTTGTCACTTGTGAATTATTTGATAGAGCACAATTAAACAATGACTTAGTTTTATATGTGAAATCTCTCACTATATAAATAAAAATGTAAATGTTCGTTTGTTCACAATCTTAAATCTCCGAAAGTTCTTCACCGATTGCTTTGAAATTTTGACACAACATTGCATTCGAATACACACGTGTTTTTATATACCTATATTATATAGATGTCACACCTGTGACAGGTAAAAACATGCTTTTTTGAAAAACAGCACCATCTGTTGGATGTAAAAGCAACACATGCTTTTACCAGACTGAGCCACAGCAACGCGTGGCTGGGTACAGCTAGTATATAATATATTTTAACTGTACTAGGCCTACTCTTTAGCAGTACACTGTACATTTTAACTCTCCTACCCTGGTCTCCTTTTAGGGAAATAGCAATGTGAAATAGCAATGATTGTAGCTTCTATAACAGTGATGGTGAACCTTTTAGAGACCGTGCCCAAACTGCAACCCAAAACCCACTTATGCATCATTGGGTGCTGGGTGGGTGTGGCCCATTGGATGGGTGTGGCCCATTGGGTGGGCATGGCTGCAGTGGTAACAGCAGACTGGGTGGGACTAAAAAGTTCAATCAATCAATTCCAACTTTGCAAGATCTTTTTTTTCTCGCGAGAAGTTGAAATTGACCGATTGAGTGAACTTTTTTTTTTTGTACATGGCGGCGGAGGCCTAAAGCAAAAAGGTTTTATAAAACCCAGCTGAAGGCCTAGGACTGGGGCGACGGCGCGCGTGCCCACAGAGAGGGCTCTGAGTGCTGCCTCTGGCACCCGTGCCATAGGTTCGCCACCACTGTTCTATACATTTAAATGTAAATGTATATGTAATTTGCAATTAAACAGTGAATTATATATATGAAAAGATGGTAAAAATCTAGGGAAATGTATCATCTGGTTCTTTCTTGGATTCTTTAGGTCAGTGGTCTTCAAACTTGGCAACTTTAAGACTTATGGATTTCAACTCCCAGAATTCCTCAGCCAGCTCTGGCTGGCTGAGGAATTCTGGGAGTTGAAGTCCACAAGTCTTAAAAGTTGCCAAGTTTGAAGACCACTGCTTTAGGTCCTAGGATGCTGAGATTAAATGGAACCCTAGCCTGACATCTGTTCAACTCGCCTCCTGTATCGGTGCCCCCTTTGCCATTGGCTAAGCTCCTACACTTGGCAGAGGTTGCCAGCTGCCAGGCTACTTGCTCGCATTGTGTGAACAACTTTACAACTCTACTCACACACCCCACCTAAGTGATGAGATCTCTAGCCTGGTACCCAGTGTCAGAACAGCCAACATTACCTGTGTGGGAAAAGGCCGAGAGAAGCTGTTTCAGTAACACTCCTGCCACTCTTTCCCTAATTTGGAATTGTTCTACCTTGTTGATAAGGCTTGAGCTAACCACTCCTTATTTCTATGTGTGTTCATACTTGGAATGCCCCACAGCAGCTTGCTGCCCCCAATTTTAATAAGGAATCATAAAGATGGCCAAAATCTTGGAATTTTCTCCATCCCTTATCTAGATTTGCATTAGCATTTTACTAAGCAAATTTTAATATGAGAAAACATAGTATTCCATCTTCAAATCTGTTCTTTTTTCATTTGTGAAACGTGGCAGCTCCTACATCTTGTTCTCCAAAATTGACATTAAAAAAATGACTCATTTTCAGCATTGCAATTTGTTGCTTATTTTCTTTTATTTTTCTTAGGTTGAAAGGGCTCTGGATGATAGTTTGGCCCGATTTATCTCAATGTTGGGAACTGGGTTTGCAGATAAACGAAAGAACCACTCAATATTTATTATAACAGCAGAAGGCTATGGAAGCTAAGGTTCTCTTAAATTTGAAGAAAAATTATTCCTGTGGAATTTGGTACGGGTTTTTGATGCTGTAAATGTAGAAGCTTCACTCAGGAATGCTCCTTTATAAGAGTCAGGATGTATCAGCCTAAGGCTGTTCTCTGGCCCTGACAATCATCTTGCATTCCCAAATTCATGAGAAAGTCTTTATCAGCTACTGGAGAATGCCATAGGTATTAAGCCATTGTTTAATCGGAAATTTTTAATACCCTTCGTATGCTTGAAATTGATCAATGAAAAGCATCAGTCACAAGGTACAGCTTCCATATCAAGTAACTTTTGCATCTCCCCATGCCATGAGAAGAACAGTTAATTTATTTATTACCATGGTGCGATGGAATCCTTGTAAACATCTCACACAATGGCCTTCCCAAGAAATAAAGGTAGTTATATTGGACATAAGTACTATAACCAATGAACGTGTAAGTTTATGTTTTCAAATTTGTCAACTTAAGAGATGTGGACTTCAGTTCCCAGAATCGTGGGAGTTAAACTCCATATGTCTTAAAGTTGACAAGTTGGAGAAACACTGCTTTAAGTGAAAGAGAATAGATAAAAAGAAGGGAAGCTACCTACAGTGTAGGTAGGGAGATGGGAGAGCCAGATCCAAAGGAGAAGTTGATTTATTGGCTATACTGTTGTCAGTTTCCTAACAAAACTAAGGGGGGAAAAAACAGTTTGTATCACAGCTGCAAGGCCCTACTATCAAACCATCTCTTTGTTACCCTACCCCCACCCCAGGAATAAATGTTTCTTTATCAAAGAGAAATCTTAGAAATCATTAAAGGACAAATTCTGTTCTGGATTTGTAAGTCTCAAACCAGAACAAACGAATGCATAAATAGTATTCAGAATGAAGGGGGAAATAATCAGTATCCATTATTGGTATTTGGATATTGAATTTCATTATAAATCACACAAAATCAATCGTGACCAGAAAAATGACCAAATTTGTTTACTTTTATATAAAAATGCATAGAGGTTTTCTGCAGGTAACAGAATAGCTACTGTAATGCAAAACAATTAAGTGCCAACTGCAAGTTGGTTGTGGCCCAGGAAGAATGTTTTGGGGTTATAGCACAATATGCACATTAAATACATTAAATTTAATAGTTACTAGAAAAAAGCGATGTAAAGATTGGGGTTATTAAAGGGAGTGTTGATAAATTTCAAAATATTGAGTAGGGTTTTAGCCTCAGATCTGAAAAATGTTGTTAAACTGGAGATAGTTGCAAAAAATAGAAATTTTCACAATCACTTTAAATATTTTCAGAAACATTTAATGTGGAAGCATGCAAGTTAAATAAATTATTATTATGGTTGGTTGTACAGTCAGACAGATATTTAGACAGAATTTGGCATTTTTAATCCTTCCCAAAGATCTGGGATAGGCAGATGCTGCTATTTCATCATATGAAGGGTAGATGTAAGCTGCCTTTTGCAATTGACTGTTTGTTGATGATTTTGTCAATGCCAGTGGTCTTCAAGTGGTACTCTAAATGTTTTGGAATTGCACCCCAATTGCTGTTGGTACTATCTTTGCTTTCTTTCCCCACATTTGTGTCTACTTCTATTTGCATGTCTTTGTATTTTGTGATTTTTCCCCCCAGTTCTTTCTCTTCTATTTTGCTGCCTCCAGGCACTGCCATGTCTATTATCTAGACCTTTTTGTTTTTCTTATTGAGAGTTGATAAGTCTGGGGAGTTATGAGGCAGGCTGTGTTTTTCTGCTTGAATTCTAAAGTCTCAGAGCACTTTAGCTTCTTCATTTTCAATTATTTTGTCTATTTTGTGATCCTACCAGTTCTTGCTTGAAGACAAATGGTATTTCTTGCAGGTTTTCCAATGCACCATTGTTGCTACTTTGTCATGCCATTGTTTATAGTCAGTCTGTGCAATCTGTTTCTTCAGCTTTTTTTTTGGGAAGAGGAGGCATTTGCTTTCTCTTGCTGTCCTCTCAGTTCTGGCTCTGTATGCATTTGTTCTTCTTAAGACATGGTCTTGCAACCAGAATTAGCCCTTCTGTCTCTTTCTTCAATTTTCCTGATTTTACCTATTGATAGTCTTGTTATCTGTTTTGCCTGCCTTATTATGTACTCTGAGTGTTTGTTATGCTCGATCTCCATTATGATGTTATTGTGATTGTTATATTTATTTTATATTATTATTTAGGAGTTGGTTTGATTTTGATCATATGAGTTCGGCAGCCTTATAAATCATAAAAAATAAATACTTAAATGTCAACAATTTGTATCTACATGTTTCTTGAACTCCCAATCAATGTAATGATTGGTGATAAAAATAGGTAGGAACAAAATAAAAAGTGCAGAATAATATGAATGACAGCATTCTGACAGTAATCAGGAGATGGAATGAGATCTCAGGTGATCCAACAATAAGCTACTAAAATAATTCACACATGACAGAGTATAAGCAAAACGTCTCACTTAGGAAGACCTGATAGATAATGCAGCATTCAATAAATGGAAATAGTAAATTATTTTTTTTTTTCAATAAAAATTTTATTATTTTCAACATAAAAAAAAACACATCACAAATATAACACAATATAATATAAAAAACACCCACATCCCCCACCCCCCCCCGAGACTTCCCAAACCTAATCCCAGGATAATATTCAAATATAAGTAAACAATTATTAATATCTCTAACTCCACAAGGTATATAAATTTTACATAAATAAGTGAAATATATATATGAAAAAAAGAAAAAAAAACCAGTTAATTAAAAACCTAAATTATATTCCACTATTCTATGCTTCTTTTGAATATAAACAATCCATCTTCTCCATATAGATAAAAATTGTTCATTTGAGTGATTCTTCAAATAAGCTGAAATCTTTGCCATTTCAGCAAGGTGCGAAA